>NW_027444532.1:0-217118 GCF_048569485.1 Anomaloglossus baeobatrachus | reverse complement strand
CGAATGTGTTCAGATTGCTATTCTATTGCATTTGTCACATGGTGACGATTATCTCGAGAGTGCAAAGTAGCCAAATGAAACTTTTACTGGATTTCCACTTACTTTATCAAAATCTCATCTCCACCACACAGGACAAGTTTGCATCTGTTATAGTTTTGGAGAAAATTGTGGTCATTTCATTTATGCGCGAATGTGTTCAGATTGCTATTCTATTGCATTTGGCACATGGTGACGATTATCTCGAGAGTGCAAAGTAGCCAAATGAAACTTTTACTGGATTTCCACTTACTTTATCAAATCTCATCTCCACCACACAGGACAAGTTTGCATCTGTTATAGTTTTGGAGAAAATTGTGGTCATTTCATTTATGCGCGAATGTGTTCAGATTGCTATTCTATTGCATTTGGCACATGGTGACGATTATCTCGAGAGTGCAAAGTAGCCAAATGAAACTTTTACTGGATTTCCACTTACTTTATCAAATCTCATCTCCACCACACAGGACAAGTTTGCATCTGTTATAGTTTTGGAGAAAATTGTGGTCATTTCATTTATGCGCGAATGTGTTCAGATTGCTATTCTATTGCATTTGGCACATGGTGACGATTATCTCGAGAGTGCAAAGTAGCCAAATGAAACTTTTACTGGATTTCCACTTACTTTATCAAATCTCATCTCCACCACACAGGACAAGTTTGCATCTGTTATAGTTTTGGAGAAAATTGTGGTCATTTCATTTATGCGCGAATGTGTTCAGATTGCTATTCTATTGCATTTGGCACATGGTGACGATTATCTCGAGAGTGCAAAGTAGCCAAATGAAACTTTTACTGGATTTCCACTTACTTTATCAAATCTCATCTCCACCACACAGGACAAGTTTGCATCTGTTATAGTTTTGGAGAAAATTGTGGTCATTTCATTTATGCGCGAATGTGTTCAGATTGCTATTCTATTGCATTTGGCACATGGTGACGATTATCTCGAGAGTGCAAAGTAGCCAAATGAAACTTTTACTGGATTTCCACTTACTTTATCAAATCTCATCTCCACCACACAGGACAAGTTTGCATCTGTTATAGTTTTGGAGAAAATTGTGGTCATTTCATTTATGCGCGAATGTGTTCAGATTGCTATTCTATTGCATTTGGCACATGGTGACGATTATCTCGAGAGTGCAAAGTAGCCAAATGAAACTTTTACTGGATTTCCACTTACTTTATCAAATCTCATCTCCACCACACAGGACAAGTTTGCATCTGTTATAGTTTTGGAGAAAATTGTGGTCATTTCATTTATGCGCGAATGTGTTCAGATTGCTATTCTATTGCATTTGGCACATGGTGACGATTATCTCGAGAGTGCAAAGTAGCCAAATGAAACTTTTACTGGATTTCCACTTACTTTATCAAATCTCATCTCCACCACACAGGACAAGTTTGCATCTGTTATAGTTTTGGAGAAAATTGTGGTCATTTCATTTATGCGCGAATGTGTTCAGATTGCTATTCTATTGCATTTGGCACATGGTGACGATTATCTCGAGAGTGCAAAGTAGCCAAATGAAACTTTTACTGGATTTCCACTTACTTTATCAAATCTCATCTCCACCACACAGGACAAGTTTGCATCTGTTATAGTTTTGGAGAAAATTGTGGTCATTTCATTTATGCGCGAATGTGTTCAGATTGCTATTCTATTGCATTTGGCACATGGTGACGATTATCTCGAGAGTGCAAAGTAGCCAAATGAAACTTTTACTGGATTTCCACTTACTTTATCAAATCTCATCTCCACCACACAGGACAAGTTTGCATCTGTTATAGTTTTGGAGAAAATTGTGGTCATTTCATTTATGCGCGAATGTGTTCAGATTGCTATTCTATTGCATTTGGCACATGGTGACGATTATCTCGAGAGTGCAAAGTAGCCAAATGAAACTTTTACTGGATTTCCACTTACTTTATCAAATCTCATCTCCACCACACAGGACAAGTTTGCATCTGTTATAGTTTTGGAGAAAATTGTGGTCATTTCATTTATGCGCGAATGTGTTCAGATTGCTATTCTATTGCATTTGGCACATGGTGACGATTATCTCGAGAGTGCAAAGTAGCCAAATGAAACTTTTACTGGATTTCCACTTACTTTATCAAATCTCATCTCCACCACACAGGACAAGTTTGCATCTGTTATAGTTTTGGAGAAAATTGTGGTCATTTCATTTATGCGCGAATGTGTTCAGATTGCTATTCTATTGCATTTGGCACATGGTGACGATTATCTCGAGAGTGCAAAGTAGCCAAATGAAACTTTTACTGGATTTCCACTTACTTTATCAAATCTCATCTCCACCACACAGGACAAGTTTGCATCTGTTATAGTTTTGGAGAAAATTGTGGTCATTTCATTTATGCGCGAATGTGTTCAGATTGCTATTCTATTGCATTTGGCACATGGTGACGATTATCTCGAGAGTGCAAAGTAGCCAAATGAAACTTTTACTGGATTTCCACTTACTTTATCAAATCTCATCTCCACCACACAGGACAAAGTTTGCATCTGTTATAGTTTTGGAGAAAATTGTGGTCATTTCATTTATGCGCGAATGTGTTCAGATTGCTATTCTATTGCATTTGGCACATGGTGACGATTATCTCGAGAGTGCAAAGTAGCCAAATGAAACTTTTACTGGATTTCCACTTACTTTATCAAATCTCATCTCCACCACACAGGACAAGTTTGCATCTGTTATAGTTTTGGAGAAAATTGTGGTCATTTCATTTATGCGCGAATGTGTTCAGATTGCTATTCTATTGCATTTGGCACATGGTGACGATTATCTCGAGAGTGCAAAGTAGCCAAATGAAACTTTTACTGGATTTCCACTTACTTTATCAAATCTCATCTCCACCACACAGGACAAGTTTGCATCTGTTATAGTTTTGGAGAAAATTGTGGTCATTTCATTTATGCGCGAATGTGTTCAGATTGCTATTCTATTGCATTTGGCACATGGTGACGATTATCTCGAGAGTGCAAAGTAGCCAAATGAAACTTTTACTGGATTTCCACTTACTTTATCAAATCTCATCTCCACCACACAGGACAAGTTTGCATCTGTTATAGTTTTGGAGAAAATTGTGGTCATTTCATTTATGCGCGAATGTGTTCAGATTGCTATTCTATTGCATTTGGCACATGGTGACGATTATCTCGAGAGTGCAAAGTAGCCAAATGAAACTTTTACTGGATTTCCACTTACTTTATCAAATCTCATCTCCACCACACAGGACAAGTTTGCATCTGTTATAGTTTTGGAGAAAATTGTGGTCATTTCATTTATGCGCGAATGTGTTCAGATTGCTATTCTATTGCATTTGGCACATGGTGACGATTATCTCGAGAGTGCAAAGTAGCCAAATGAAACTTTTACTGGATTTCCACTTACTTTATCAAATCTCATCTCCACCACACAGGACAAGTTTGCATCTGTTATAGTTTTGGAGAAAATTGTGGTCATTTCATTTATGCGCGAATGTGTTCAGATTGCTATTCTATTGCATTTGGCACATGGTGACGATTATCTCGAGAGTGCAAAGTAGCCAAATGAAACTTTTACTGGATTTCCACTTACTTTATCAAATCTCATCTCCACCACACAGGACAAGTTTGCATCTGTTATAGTTTTGAAAGAAAATTGTGGTCATTTCATTTATGCGCGAATGTGTTCAGATTGCTATTCTATTGCATTTGGCACATGGTGACGATTATCTCGAGAGTGCAAAGTAGCCAAATGAAACTTTTACTGGATTTCCACTTACTTTATCAAATCTCATCTCCACCACACAGGACAAGTTTGCATCTGTTATAGTTTTGGAGAAAATTGTGGTCATTTCATTTATGCGTGAATGTGTTCAGATTGCTATTCTATTGCATTTGGCACATGGTGACGATTATGTCGAGAGTGCAAAGTAGCCAAATGAAACTTTTACTGGATTTCCACTTACTTTATCAAATCTCATCTCCACCACACAGGACAAGTTTGCATCTGTTATAGTTTTGGAGAAAATTGTGGTCATTTCATTTATGCGCGAATGTGTTCAGATTGCTATTCTATTGCATTTGGCACATGGTGACGATTATCTCGAGAGTGCAAAGTAGCCAAATAAAACTTTTACTGGATTTCCACTTTATCAAATCTCATCTCCACCACACAGGACAAGTTTGCATCTGTTATAGTTTTGGAGAAAATTGTGGTCATTTCATTTATGCGCGAATGTGTTCAGATTGCTATTCTATTGCATTTGGCACATGGTGACGATTATCTCGAGAGTGCAAAGTAGCCAAATGAAACTTTTACTGGATTTCCACTTACTTTATCAAATCTCATGTCCACCACAAAGGACAAGTTTGCATCTGTTATAGTTTTGGAGAAAATTGTGGTCATTTCATTTATGCACGAATGTGTTCAGATTGCTATTCTATTGCATTTGGCACATGGTGACGATTATCTCGAGAGTGCAAAGTAGCCAAATGAAACTTTTACTGGATTTCCACTTACTTTATCAAATCTCATCTCCACCACACAGGACAAGTTTGCATCTGTTATAGTTTTGGAGAAAATTGTGGTCATTTCATTTATGCGCGAATGTGTTCAGATTGCTATTCTATTGCATTTGGCACATGGTGACGATTATCTCGAGAGTGCAAAGTAGCCAAATGAAACTTTTACTGGATTTCCACTTACTTTATCAAATCTCATCTCCACCACACAGGACAAGTTTGCATCTGTTATAGTTTTGGAGAAAATTGTGGTCATTTCATTTATGCGCGAATGTGTTCAGATTGCTATTCTATTGCATTTGGCACATGGTGACGATTATCTCGAGAGTGCAAAGTAGCCAAATGAAACTTTTACTGGATTTCCACTTACTTTATCAAATCTCATCTACACCACACAGGACAAGTTTGCATCTGTTATAGTTTTGGAGAAAATTGTGGTCATTTCATTTATGCGCGAATGTGTTCAGATTGCTATTCTATTGCATTTGGCACATGGTGACGATTATCTCGAGAGTGCAAAGTAGCCAAATGAAACTTTTACTGGATTTCCACTTACTTTATCAAATCTCATCTCCACCACACAGGACAAGTTTGCATCTGTTATAGTTTTGGAGAAAATTGTGGTCATTTCATTTATGCGCGAATGTGTTCAGATTGCTATTCTATTGCATTTGGCACATGGTGACGATTATCTCGAGAGTGCAAAGTAGCCAAATGAAACTTTTACTGGATTTCCACTTACTTTATCAAATCTCATCTCCACCACACAGGACAAGTTTGCATCTGTTATAGTTTTGGAGAAAATTGTGGTCATTTCATTTATGCGCGAATGTGTTCAGATTGCTATTCTATTGCATTTGGCACATGGTGACGATTATCTCGAGAGTGCAAAGTAGCCAAATGAAACTTTTACTGGATTTCCACTTACTTTATCAAATCTCATCTCCACCACACAGGACAAGTTTGCATCTGTTATAGTTTTGGAGAAAATTGTGGTCATTTCATTTATGCGCGAATGTGTTCAGATTGCTATTCTATTGCATTTGGCACATGGTGACGATTATCTCGAGAGTGCAAAGTAGCCAAATGAAACTTTTACTGGATTTCCACTTACTTTATCAAATCTCATCTACACCACACAGGACAAGTTTGCATCTGTTATAGTTTTGGAGAAAATTGTGGTCATTTCATTTATGCGCGAATGTGTTCAGATTGCTATTCTATTGCATTTGGCACATGGTGACGATTATCTCGAGAGTGCAAAGTAGCCAAATGAAACTTTTACTGGATTTCCACTTACTTTATCAAATCTCATGTCCACCACACAGGACAAGTTTGCATCTGTTATAGTTTTGGAGAAAATTGTGGTCATTTCATTTATGCACGAATGTGTTCAGATTGCTATTCTATTGCATTTGGCACATGGTGACGATTATCTCGAGAGTGCAAAGTAGCCAAATGAAACTTTTACTGGATTTCCACTTACTTTATCAAATCTCATCTCCACCACACAGGACAAGTTTGCATCTGTTATAGTTTTGGAGAAAATTGTGGTCATTTCATTTATGCGCGAATGTGTTCAGATTGCTATTCTATTGCATTTGGCACATGGTGACGATTATCTCGAGAGTGCAAAGTAGCCAAATGAAACTTTTACTGGATTTCCACTTACTTTATCAAATCTCATCTCCACCACACAGGACAAGTTTGCATCTGTTATAGTTTTGGAGAAAATTGTGGTCATTTCATTTATGCGCGAATGTGTTCAGATTGCTATTCTATTGCATTTGGCACATGGTGACGATTATCTCGAGAGTGCAAAGTAGCCAAATGAAACTTTTACTGGATTTCCACTTACTTTATCAAATCTCATCTACACCACACAGGACAAGTTTGCATCTGTTATAGTTTTGGAGAAAATTGTGGTCATTTCATTTATGCGCGAATGTGTTCAGATTGCTATTCTATTGCATTTGGCACATGGTGACGATTATCTCGAGAGTGCAAAGTAGCCAAATGAAACTTTTACTGGATTTCCACTTACTTTATCAAATCTCATCTCCACCACACAGGACAAGTTTGCATCTGTTATAGTTTTGGAGAAAATTGTGGTCATTTCATTTATGCGCGAATGTGTTCAGATTGCTATTCTATTGCATTTGGCACATGGTGACGATTATCTCGAGAGTGCAAAGTAGCCAAATGAAACTTTTACTGGATTTCCACTTACTTTATCAAATCTCATCTCCACCACACAGGACAAGTTTGCATCTGTTATAGTTTTGGAGAAAATTGTGGTCATTTCATTTATGCGCGAATGTGTTCAGATTGCTATTCTATTGCATTTGGCACATGGTGACGATTATCTCGAGAGTGCAAAGTAGCCAAATGAAACTTTTACTGGATTTCCACTTACTTTATCAAATCTCATCTACACCACACAGGACAAGTTTGCATCTGTTATAGTTTTGGAGAAAATTGTGGTCATTTCATTTATGCGCGAATGTGTTCAGATTGCTATTCTATTGCATTTGGCACATGGTGACGATTATCTCGAGAGTGCAAAGTAGCCAAATGAAACTTTTACTGGATTTCCACTTACTTTATCAAATCTCATCTCCACCACACAGGACAAGTTTGCATCTGTTATAGTTTTGGAGAAAATTGTGGTCATTTCATTTATGCGCGAATGTGTTCAGATTGCTATTCTATTGCATTTGGCACATGGTGACGATTATCTCGAGAGTGCAAAGTAGCCAAATGAAACTTTTACTGGATTTCCACTTACTTTATCAAATCTCATCTCCACCACACAGGACAAAATTGCATCTGTTATAGTTTTGGAGAAAATTGTGGTCATTTCATTTATGCGCGAATGTGTTCAGATTGCTATTCTATTGCATTTGGCACATGGTGACGATTATGTCGAGAGTGCAAAGTAGCCAAATGAAACTTTTACTGGATTTCCACTTACTTTATCAAATCTCATCTCCACCACACAGGACAAGTTTGCATCTGTTATAGTTTTGGAGAAAATTGTGGTCATTTCATTTATGCGCGAATGTGTTCAGATTGCTATTCTATTGCATTTGGCACATGGTGACGATTATCTCGAGAGTGCAAAGTAGCCAAATGAAACTTTTACTGGATTTCCACTTACTTTATCAAATCTCATCTCCACCACACAGGACAAGTTTGCATCTGTTATAGTTTTGGAGAAAATTGTGGTCATTTCATTTATGCGCGAATGTGTTCAGATTGCTATTCTATTGCATTTGGCACATGGTGACGATTATCTCGAGAGTGCAAAGTAGCCAAATTAAAC
The DNA here is from genome assembly GCF_048569485.1 of Anomaloglossus baeobatrachus. NCBI lineage: Eukaryota > Metazoa > Chordata > Amphibia > Anura > Aromobatidae > Anomaloglossus > Anomaloglossus baeobatrachus. The sequence goes on along the minus strand of NW_027444532.1, from coordinate 209,226 downwards.
TTTTACTGGATTTCCACTTACTTTATCAAATCTCATCTCCACCACACAGGACAAGTTTGCATCTGTTATAGTTTTGGAGAAAATTGTGGTCATTTCATTTATGCGCGAATGTGTTCAGATTGCTATTCTATTGCATTTGGCACATGGTGACGATTATCTCGAGAGTGCAAAGTAGCCAAATGAAACTTTTACTGGATTTCCACTTACTTTATCAAATCTCATCTCCACCACACAGGACAAGTTTGCATCTGTTATAGTTTTGGAGAAAATTGTGGTCATTTCATTTATGCGCGAATGTGTTCAGATTGCTATTCTATTGCATTTGGCACATGGTGACGATTATCTCGAGAGTGCAAAGTAGCCAAATGAAACTTTTACTGGATTTCCACTTACTTTATCAAATCTCATCTCCACCACACAGGACAAGTTTGCATCTGTTATAGTTTTGGAGAAAATTGTGGTCATTTCATTTATGCGCGAATGTGTTCAGATTGCTATTCTATTGCATTTGGCACATGGTGACGATTATCTCGAGAGTGCAAAGTAGCCAAATGAAACTTTTACTGGATTTCCACTTACTTTATCAAATCTCATCTCCACCACACAGGACAAGTTTGCATCTGTTATAGTTTTGGAGAAAATTGTGGTCATTTCATTTATGCGCGAATGTGTTCAGATTGCTATTCTATTGCATTTGGCACATGGTGACGATTATCTCGAGAGTGCAAAGTAGCCAAATGAAACTTTTACTGGATTTCCACTTACTTTATCAAATCTCATCTCCACCACACAGGACAAAATTGCATCTGTTATAGTTTTGGAGAAAATTGTGGTCATTTCATTTATGCGCGAATGTGTTCAGATTGCTATTCTATTGCATTTGGCACATGGTGACGATTATGTCGAGAGTGCAAAGTAGCCAAATGAAACTTTTACTGGATTTCCACTTACTTTATCAAATCTCATCTCCACCACACAGGACAAGTTTGCATCTGTTATAGTTTTGGAGAAAATTGTGGTCATTTCATTTATGCGCGAATGTGTTCAGATTGCTATTCTATTGCATTTGGCACAAGGTGACGATTATCTCGAGAGTGCAAAGTAGCCAAATAAAACTTTTACTGGATTTCCACTTACTTTATCAAATCTCATCTCCACCACACAGGACAAGTTTGCATCTGTTATAGTTTTGGAGAAAATTGTGGTCATTTCATTTATGCGCGAATGTGTTCAGATTGCTATTCTATTGCATTTGGCACATGGTGACGATTATCTCGAGAGTGCAAAGTAGCCAAATGAAACTTTTACTGGATTTCCACTTACTTTATCAAATCTCATCTCCACCACACAGGACAAGTTTGCATCTGTTATAGTTTTGGAGAAAATTGTGGTCATTTCATTTATGCGCGAATGTGTTCAGATTGCTATTCTATTGCATTTGGCACATGGTGACGATTATCTCGAGAGTGCAAAGTAGCCAAATGAAACTTTTACTGGATTTCCACTTACTTTATCAAATCTCATCTCCACCACACAGGACAAGTTTGCATCTGTTATAGTTTTGGAGAAAATTGTGGTCATTTCATTTATGCGCGAATGTGTTCAGATTGCTATTCTATTGCATTTGGCACATGGTGACGATTATCTCGAGAGTGCAAAGTAGCCAAATGAAACTTTTACTGGATTTCCACTTACTTTATCAAATCTCATCTCCACCACACAGGACAAGTTTGCATCTGTTATAGTTTTGGAGAAAATTGTGGTCATTTCATTTATGCGCGAATGTGTTCAGATTGCTATTCTATTGCATTTGGCACATGGTGACGATTATCTCGAGAGTGCAAAGTAGCCAAATGAAACTTTTACTGGATTTCCACTTACTTTATCAAATCTCATCTCCACCACACAGGACAAGTTTGCATCTGTTATAGTTTTGGAGAAAATTGTGGTCATTTCATTTATGCGCGAATGTGTTCAGATTGCTATTCTATTGCATTTGGCACATGGTGACGATTATGTCGAGAGTGCAAAGTAGCCAAATGAAACTTTTACTGGATTTCCACTTACTTTATCAAATCTCATCTCCACCACACAGGACAAGTTTGCATCTGTTATAGTTTTGGAGAAAATTGTGGTCATTTCATTTATGCGCGAATGTGTTCAGATTGCTATTCTATTGCATTTGGCACATGGTGACGATTATCTCGAGAGTGCAAAGTAGCCAAATAAAACTTTTACTGGATTTCCACTTACTTTATCAAATCTCATCTCCACCACACAGGACAAGTTTGCATCTGTTATAGTTTTGGAGAAAATTGTGGTCATTTCATTTATGCGCGAATGTGTTCAGATTGCTATTCTATTGCATTTGGCACATGGTGACGATTATCTCGAGAGTGCAAAGTAGCCAAATGAAACTTTTACTGGATTTCCACTTACTTTATCAAATCTCATCTCCACCACACAGGACAAGTTTGCATCTGTTATAGTTTTGGAGAAAATTGTGGTCATTTCATTTATGCGCGAATGTGTTCAGATTGCTATTCTATTGCATTTGGCACATGGTGACGATTATCTCGAGAGTGCAAAGTAGCCAAATGAAACTTTTACTGGATTTCCACTTACTTTATCAAATCTCATCTCCACCACACAGGAGAAAATTGCATCTGTTATAGTTTTGGAGAAAATTGTGGTCATTTCATTTATGCGCGAATGTGTTCAGATTGCTATTCTATTGCATTTGGCACATGGTGACGATTATGTCGAGAGTGCAAAGTAGCCAAATGAAACTTTTACTGGATTTCCACTTACTTTATCAAATCTCATCTCCACCACACAGGACAAGTTTGCATCTGTTATAGTTTTGGAGAAAATTGTGGTCATTTCATTTATGCGCGAATGTGTTCAGATTGCTATTCTATTGCATTTGGCACATGGTGACGATTATCTCGAGAGTGCAAAGTAGCCAAATAAAACTTTTACTGGATTTCCACTTACTTTATCAAATCTCATCTCCACCACACAGGACAAGTTTGCATCTGTTATAGTTTTGGAGAAAATTGTGGTCATTTCATTTATGCGCGAATGTGTTCAGATTGCTATTCTATTGCATTTGGCACATGGTGACGATTATCTCGAGAGTGCAAAGTAGCCAAATGAAACTTTTACTGGATTTCCACTTACTTTATCAAATCTCATCTCCACCACACAGGACAAGTTTGCATCTGTTATAGTTTTGGAGAAAATTGTGGTCATTTCATTTATGCGCGAATGTGTTCAGATTGCTATTCTATTGCATTTGGCACATGGTGACGATTATCTCGAGAGTGCAAAGTAGCCAAATGAAACTTTTACTGGATTTCCACTTACTTTATCAAATCTCATCTCCACCACACAGGACAAGTTTGCATCTGTTATAGTTTTGGAGAAAATTGTGGTCATTTCATTTATGCGCGAATGTGTTCAGATTGCTATTCTATTGCATTTGGCACATGGTGACGATTATCTCGAGAGTGCAAAGTAGCCAAATGAAACTTTTACTGGATTTCCACTTACTTTATCAAATCTCATCTCCACCACACAGGACAAGTTTGCATCTGTTATAGTTTTGGAGAAAATTGTGGTCATTTCATTTATGCGCGAATGTGTTCAGATTGCTATTCTATTGCATTTGGCACATGGTGACGATTATCTCGAGAGTGCAAAGTAGCCAAATGAAACTTTTACTGGATTTCCACTTACTTTATCAAATCTCATCTCCACCACACAGGACAAGTTTGCATCTGTTATAGTTTTGGAGAAAATTGTGGTCATTTCATTTATGCGCGAATGTGTTCAGATTGCTATTCTATTGCATTTGGCACATGGTGACGATTATGTCGAGAGTGCAAAGTAGCCAAATGAAACTTTTACTGGATTTCCACTTACTTTATCAAATCTCATCTCCACCACACAGGACAAGTTTGCATCTGTTATAGTTTTGGAGAAAATTGTGGTCATTTCATTTATGCGCGAATGTGTTCAGATTGCTATTCTATTGCATTTGGCACATGGTGACGATTATCTCGAGAGTGCAAAGTAGCCAAATAAAACTTTTACTGGATTTCCACTTACTTTATCAAATCTCATCTCCACCACACAGGACAAGTTTGCATCTGTTATAGTTTTGGAGAAAATTGTGGTCATTTCATTTATGCGCGAATGTGTTCAGATTGCTATTCTATTGCATTTGGCACATGGTGACGATTATCTCGAGAGTGCAAAGTAGCCAAATGAAACTTATACTGGATTTCCACTTACTTTATCAAATCTCATCTCCACCACACAGGACAAGTTTGCATCTGTTATAGTTTTGGAGAAAATTGTGGTCATTTCATTTATGCGCGAATGTGTTCAGATTGCTATTCTATTGCATTTGGCACATGGTGACGATTATCTCGAGAGTGCAAAGTAGCCAAATGAAACTTTTACTGGATTTCCACTTACTTTATCAAATCTCATCTCCACCACACAGGACAAGTTTGCATCTGTTATAGTTTTGGAGAAAATTGTGGTCATTTCATTTATGCGCGAATGTGTTCAGATTGCTATTCTATTGCATTTGGCACATGGTGACGATTATCTCGAGAGTGCAAAGTAGCCAAATGAAACTTTTACTGGATTTCCACTTACTTTATCAAATCTCATCTCCACCACACAGGACAAGTTTGCATCTGTTATAGTTTTGGAGAAAATTGTGGTCATTTCATTTATGCGCGAATGTGTTCAGATTGCTATTCTATTGCATTTGGCACATGGTGACGATTATCTCGAGAGTGCAAAGTAGCCAAATGAAACTTTTACTGGATTTCCACTTACTTTATCAAATCTCATCTCCACCACACAGGACAAGTTTGCATCTGTTATAGTTTTGGAGAAAATTGTGGTCATTTCATTTATGCGCGAATGTGTTCAGATTGCTATTCTATTGCATTTGGCACATGGTGACGATTATCTCGAGAGTGCAAAGTAGCCAAATGAAACTTTTACTGGATTTCCACTTACTTTATCAAATCTCATCTCCACCACACAGGACAAGTTTGCATCTGTTATAGTTTTGGAGAAAATTGTGGTCATTTCATTTATGCGCGAATGTGTTCAGATTGCTATTCTATTGCATTTGGCACATGGTGACGATTATCTCGAGAGTGCAAAGTAGCCAAATGAAACTTTTACTGGATTTCCACTTACTTTATCAAATCTCATCTCCACCACACAGGACAAGTTTGCATCTGTTATAGTTTTGGAGAAAATTGTGGTCATTTCATTTATGCGCGAATGTGTTCAGATTGCTATTCTATTGCATTTGGCACATGGTGACGATTATCTCGAGAGTGCAAAGTAGCCAAATGAAACTTTTACTGGATTTCCACTTACTTTATCAAATCTCATCTCCACCACACAGGACAAGTTTGCATCTGTTATAGTTTTGGAGAAAATTGTGGTCATTTAATTTATGCGCGAATGTGTTCAGATTGCTATTCTATTGCATTTGGCACATGGTGACGATTATCTCGAGAGTGCAAAGTAGCCAAATGAAACTTTTACTGGATTTCCACTTACTTTATCAAATCTCATCTCCACCACACAGGACAAAATTGCATCTGTTATAGTTTTGGAGAAAATTGTGGTCATTTCATTTGTGCGCGAATGTGTTCAGATTGCTATTCTATTGCATTTGGCACATGGTGACGATTATGTCGAGAGTGCAAAGTAGCCAAACGAAACTTTTACTGGATTTCCACTTACTTTATCAAATCTCATCTCCACCACACAGGACAAGTTTGCATCTGTTATAGTTTTGGAGAAAATTGTGGTCATTTCATTTATGCGCGAATGTGTTCAGATTGCTATTCTATTGCATTTGGCACATGGTGACGATTATCTCGAGAGTGCAAAGTAGCCAAATAAAACTTTTACTGGATTTCCACTTACTTTATCAAATCTCATCTCCACCACACAGGACAAGTTTGCATTTGTTATAGTTTTGGAGAAAATTGTGGTCATTTCATTTATGCGCGAATGTGTTCAGATTGCTATTCTATTGCATTTGGCACATGGTGACGATTATCTCGAGAGTGCAAAGTAGCCAAATTAAACTTTTACTGGATTTCCACTTACTTTATAAAATCTCATCTCCACCACACAGGACAAGTTTGCATCTGTTATAGTTTTGGAGAAAATTGTTGTCATTTCATTTATGCGCGAATGTGTTCAGATTGCTGTTCTATTGCATTTGGCACATGGTGACGATTATCTCGAGAGTGCAAAGTAGCCAAATGAAACTTTTACTGAATTTCTACTTACTTTATCAAATCTCATCTCCACCACACAGAACAAGTTTGCATCTGTTATAGTTTTGGAGAAAATTGTGGTCATTTCATTTATGCGCGAATGTGTTCAGATTGCTATTCTATTGCATTTGGCACATGGTGACGATTATCTCGAGAGTGCAAAGTAGCCAAATGAAACTTTTACTGGATTTCCACTTACTTTATCAAATCTCATCTCCACCACACAGGACAAGTTTGCATCTGTTATAGTTTTGGAGAAAATTGTGGTCATTTCATTTATGCGCGAATGTGTTCAGATTGCTATTCTATTGCATTTGGCACATTGTTACGGTTGCTGCGAGCACTGGAGACTATGTCCAGATTTCTTGCTACTGCACATGTGCGAGCGCTGGAGACTAAGTCCAGATTTCTTGCTACTGCACATGTGCGAGCGCTGGAGACTAAGTCCAGATTTCGTGCTACTGCACATGTGCGAGCGCTGGAGACTAAGTCCAGATTTCTTGCTACTGCACATGTGCGAGCGCCGGAGACTAAGTCCAATCTTGGAGCCATTGCACATGTGTGGGTGACATCATCGCTGACACGAGGTCACATGTCTCTGACACCTTCTATGCCGATTGGTCGCTGGTCATGTGCTTGTGACGTCTTGCTCGGTGATAGGCCAGCATGACGTCACTCCTGTCGTTCTGGCAGCGGATTGGCTCTGGTGTCCTCCATCTTGGATGAGGCACAGAGTCTATATAAGACCCTGACACACGCCGCATGGTGCTCAGTCCTCTTGGTTCATGCATATGAGTAGACGCTCTGTGCGCGTTCCTCTAGGCATTCCTCTGTCTATGCTAGGTGAGCGCTACCGGCAGGGTAGCGTTCTTATACCTTACAGCTTCGGCTGCTGTCCGTATCCTTACCTCTTAGGGGAGCGGACATAGGCAGGTGCCTGAGGCACATGGTCTGGCTGGGCCTTGTGATTCTACTCGTAGGTGGACGTTGCCGCTAGGGTAACGTTCCTTATACTGCGTCTGGCAGTTGTTCGTATCCTCGCACACTAGGGGAGCGAACAGAGGTAGGAGCTTTGTGCGGCTTACGCTGCTGTTCGTCTCTTTTGCACCACTAGAAGAGCGGACCTAGGCAGGTGCCATATCTAGTGGTTCGTGTCCTCGCACACTAGTGGAGCGAACGCAGGTAGGAGCTTTGTGCGGCTTACGCTGCTGTTCGTCTCTTTTGCACCACTAGAAGAGCGGACCTAGGTAGGTGCCATTTCGCACACATTGCCTTTGTCTCTGTGATTGTTAACAGAGATCATTCCACACACCCTCCAAGTAAGGGAGGAATTGCTTTACTTACTTATTATATCCTTCTGTGAGTTAACAGAGGTATTGCACTCTGCCATAGTCTGCAGCAAAGTCTTTGCACGGTGGACCCTGACTGTCTGATACTTCTTTCGGTTATTATCAGACAGCCCCCCGTAACATTAGGACTGAGCCAAGGGTCTGGCAGTTATGGCAGAATATCAGCAGTTACACCGTTACATACAAGTACTTGAGTCACGGCTCAAGAGTATAGAGGATAAACCTCAGACCATGGTGACATCTGCACATGATCCTCGACTTGCTCTGCCAAACAGATATTCTGGCGATGCCAGATCATGTCGTGGTTTCATTAGTCAGTGTCAGATACACCTAGAGGTCAACTCTTCTCGCTTCTCTACGGAGAGGTCCAGAGTAGGCTTTATCATCTCATTACTTCAGGACAAAGCCTTAGAATGGGCGACTCCCCTATGGGAGCGCTCTGATGTGGTTACTCTGAGACATCAAGACTTTCTTGATGCTCTTAAGGCGGTATTCATGGGTCCGCAGGTTACCCATGATGCGGCCCTGAGACTGTTAGATCTATCTCAGGGTTCGTTATCCACTAGTTCTTATGCCATTGCTTTTAGAACTCTGGTGGCAGAACTAGATTGGCCAGAGAAGGTGTTGATTCCTATCTTCTGGAGAGGGTTGGCAGGCTATGTCAAGGATGCCCTTGCTACTCGTGAGGTCCCTGCTTCTCTGGAGGACTTGATCACAGTTGCAACGAGGATCGATGTACGCCATAAGGAACGTAGACTCGAGGTCTCTTCCTCACGCCCTAAGCATCGGGCTATTCCAGTTGTTGAGGGTCCACTACCATCTTCCTCAGCATCTGAAACATCTCCCACTCCTATGGAGTTAGGTCATACGTTCTCCAGACTATGCAAGTCTGGTCCTCCTATATGTTACGTATGTCGTCAGGCTGGGCACTATGCCAACAAGTGTCCTAGTCGTCAGGGAAACTCCCTGGCCTAGTAACCATTAGAGGGGGGTTACTAGAGACGTCTTCTGCACCCTCTAAGTGTTGTATCCCAGGTCAGCTCTCGTTATCTGAGAATACATGGCCTATTATGGCTTTTGTGGATTCCGGAGCTGACGGGATTTTTGTGTCCTCAGGATTTGTAAAGGGACACAATATTCCCTCTATCATGTTAGAGGCGCCTATTCCTGTCCGTGTTGTTAATGGAACTATGTTGTCTGACTCCATTACATTGAGGACAGTTCCCTTGCGCCTTTCCCTGTCTCAGGGTCACATAGAGGAGATTTCTTTTCTTGTTTTGCCTGAGGGTATAGACGACGTCCTTCTGGGTCTTCCATGGCTTCGGACTCATGCTCCTCACATTGACTGGGAGTCTGACAGCATTATTAGTTGGGGTTCGAAATGTCAGTCCCGATGTCTTCCCTTACCACCTAAGGTCGTTGCGGTTGCATCAACTGATCTCTCTCCCATACCTACACCCTATTTGGATTTCGCTGACGTGTTCTCCAAACAGGGTGCTGAGGTTCTTCCACCCCATAGGCCGTATGACTGTGCCATAGACCTTATCCCAGGTTCGGTTCCACCTAAAGGCAGGGTTTACCCCCTGTCGATACCTGAGTCGGAGGCCATGTCGACCTATATAAGAGAGAGTTTAGAGAAGGGGTTCATTCGTAAGTCTGTCTCTCCCGCGGGAGCTGGGTTTTTCTTTGTTCGGAAGAAAGAGGGTGATTTGCGTCCCTGCATAGATTACAGGGGTCTCAACGCAATCACAATAAAGAACAAATACCCATTACCTTTAATTTCGGAGCTCTTTGACAGACTGAGAGGAGCTCAAGTTTTTACGAAGTTGGATCTGCGGGGTGCGTATAACTTGGTACGAATTCGAAAGGGTGACGAATGGAAGACCACTTTTAACACCCGAGACGGTCACTATGAATACCTCGTCATGCCTTTTGGGTTATGTAATGCACCCGCAGTATTTCAGGACTTCGTAAACGATGTGTTCAGGGATTTACTGTTATCCTCAGTAGTGGTGTATCTGGACGACATCCTGATTTTTTCTCCTGATCTGGAGACTCATCGTCAGGATGTCGTTCGTGTCCTTTCCCGTTTAAGGGAGCACTCATTGTTTGCTAAACTCGAGAAATGTGTATTCGAGCAGTCCTCATTGCCTTTTTTGGGTTACATTATCTCACAAGAGGGTCTGGCTATGGATCCTGCGAAGCTCTCTGCTGTCCTGCAATGGTCCGAACCTCATTCCTTGAAGGCGGTGCAACGCTTCTTAGGATTCATAAATTATTACAGGCAGTTCATACCCCATTTTTCTACTTTGGTGGCCCCTTTGGTGGGCTTGACTAAGAAAGGTGCTAATCCCAAAGCCTGGTCTACTGAGACATCTCAGGCTTTTGAGGCAGTAAAAAGACACTTTTCAACTGCTCCCGTTCTTCAAAGACCCGATGAGAATAAGCCCTTCCTCTTAGAGGTTGATGCCTCTTCAGTGGGTGCTGGTGCGGTCTTGTATCAAAAGAACGGTGCAGGTAGAAAAAGGCCGTGTTTCTTCTTTGCTAAAACCTTTTCACCGGCAGAGAGAAACTATACCATTGGGGATAGGGAACTGCTCGCCTTGAGATTAGCCTTGGAGGAGTGGCGTCACTTGCTGGAAGGAGCGAAACATCCTTTCCAGGTCTATACAGACCATAAGAATCTGACGTACTTACAAACCGCTCAGCGTCTGAATCCTCGCCAAGCCCGCTGGTCCTTGTTTTTCTCCCGCTTTCACTTCTCCATCAACTATCTGTCTGGGAGTAAGAATAACAAGGCAGACGCCCTGTCTCGCTCTATGCTTTCTACCCAGGAAGAGATTGACGAACCTCGTCTTATCCTTCCCTCCAGGGTTTTTCATACGCTCTCCCCTGTGACGTTAGACCAAATCCCACCGGGCAAGACCTTTGTTCCGCCTGATCGACAGAATGATATACTGTCATGGGCCCACACCTCAAAGGTGGGTGGGCATTTTGGTATTAGGCGGACACGAGAGTTACTGGAGAGGTGGTATTGGTGGCCACACTTAGCCAGCCACGTCAAGAGATATGTCGGTTCCTGCTACTCGTGTGCTCGCAACCGTCCATTACGGCAGAGACCGGCTGGGCTCTTGCATCCTTTACCAGTGCCAGATAGACCATGGGAGGTGGTAGGCATGGACTTTGTGGGTGATCTTCCATGTTCACAGGGACATAGATTTGTGTGGGTCATTACGGACCATTTCTCCCGGATGGTTCATCTCGTACCGTTATCGAGAATCCCATCTTCCAGGGTACTAGCCAAACTATTCCTCAAGCATGTCTTTAGGCTTCACGGGATGCCAGATCGTATCATTTGTGATAGAGTCCCGCAATTTACTTCCCGTTTCTGGCGAGATCTTTGTAGCCTTCTGCAAATTGAGTTGAATCTCTCTTCGGCATACCATCCGGAGACTAATGGTTTGGTTGAACGTACCAATCAATCTATGATTATATACCTTCGACACTTTGTTGCTGAGAACCACGATAACTGGTCCTCCCTCCTACCCTGGGCAGAATTTGCCCTTAACAATTCGCTGGCTGAGGCCACTGGGCAGACACCGTTCGTACTCAATAATGGGCAACACCCTAGGGTACCGGTACCGTTTCCCGCTGCTGCACCTCCTCCTCTTGTGGCCGACTGGGCAACTAATGCCAGAGAGGTTTGGGATCGGACTCAAGAGTCGATCCAAGCAGCTAAGGACCGTATGAAGACGGTGTCCGATAGGTTTCGTCGCCCGGCTCCTGTCTTTTCTCCAGGGGACTTTGTGTGGCTCTCTGCAAAACACGTGAGACTTAGAGTGAGCTCTGTCAAATTTGCTCCTCGCTTCCTGGGTCCTTATGAGGTTCTTCGACAGGTAAATCCTGTAGTCTATCAATTGAAGTTACCTGTCCATCTTAGGATTCATGACAAATTCCATGTCTCACTGCTAAAGCCGGCTATTTTACCTCACGCTCGTGAAGTGCACTCTCCTGCCTCTGATTCCTCTCGCTCTAGCTATGAGGTACGAGCCATAGTTGGTTCTAAGATGGTTAGAGGGCGCAGGTTCTTCTTGATAGATTGGGAGGGCTATGGCCCGGAACATCGCTCTTGGGAGCCTGAGGAGGCTGTCCATGCTCCCGACTTAGTTGCCGATTACCTGCGTCGCCGGGAGGGGGGCCCTTGAGGGGGAGGTACTGTTACGGTTGCTGCGAGCACTGGAGACTATGTCCAGATTTCTTGCTACTGCACATGTGCGAGCGCTGGAGACTAAGTCCAGATTTCTTGCTACTGCACATGTGCGAGCGCTGGAGACTAAGTCCAGATTTCGTGCTACTGCACATGTGCGAGCGCTGGAGACTAAGTCCAGATTTCGTGCTACTGCACATGTGCGAGCGCTGGAGACTAAGTCCAGATTTCTTGCTACTGCACATGTGCGAGCGCCGGAGACTAAGTCCAATCTTGGAGCCATTGCACATGTGTGGGTGACATCATCGCTGACACGAGGTCACATGTCTCTGACACCTTCTATGCCGATTGGTCGCTGGTCATGTGCTTGTGACGTCTTGCTCGGTGATAGGCCAGCATGACGTCACTCCTGTCGTTCTGGCAGCGGATTGGCTCTGGTGTCCTCCATCTTGGATGAGGCACAGAGTCTATATAAGACCCTGACACACGCCGCATGGTGCTCAGTCCTCTTGGTTCATGCATATGAGTAGACGCTCTGTGCGCATTCCTCTAGGCATTCCTCTGTCTATGCTAGGTGAGCGCTACCGGCAGGGTAGCGTTCTTATACCTTACAGCTTCGGCTGCTGTCCGTATCCTTACCTCTTAGGGGAGCGGACATAGGCAGGTGCCTGAGGCACATGGTCTGGCTGGGCCTTGTGATTCTACTCGTAGGTGGACGTTGCCGCTAGGGTAACGTTCCTTATACTGCGTCTGGCAGTTGTTCGTATCCTCGCACACTAGGGGAGCGAACAGAGGTAGGAGCTTTGTGCGGCTTACGCTGCTGTTCGTCTCTTTTGCACCACTAGAAGAGCGGACCTAGGCAGGTGCCATATCTAGTGGTTCGTGTCCTCGCACACTAGTGGAGCGAACGCAGGTAGGAGCTTTGTGCGGCTTACGCTGCTGTTCGTCTCTTTTGCACCACTAGAAGAGCGGACCTAGGTAGGTGCCATTTCGCACACATTGCCTTTGTCTCTGTGATTGTTAACAGAGATCATTCCACACACCCTCCAAGTAAGGGAGGAATTGCTTTACTTACTTATTATATCCTTCTGTGAGTTAACAGAGGTATTGCACTCTGCCATAGTCTGCAGCAAAGTCTTTGCACGGTGGACCCTGACTGTCTGATACTTCTTTCGGTTATTATCAGACAGCCCCCCGTAACACACATGGTGACGATTATCTCGAGAGTGCAAAGTAGCCAAATGAAACTTTTACTGGATTTCCACTTACTTTATCAAATCTCATCTCCACCACACAGGACAAGTTTGCATCTGTTATAGTTTTGGAGAAAATTGTGGTCATTTCATTTATGCGCGAATGTGTTCAGATTGCTATTCTATTGCATTTGGCACATGGTGACGATTATCTCGAGAGTGCAAAGTAGCCAAATGAAACTTTTACTGGATTTCCACTTACTTTATCAAATCTCATCTCCACCACACAGGACAAGTTTGCATCTGTTATAGTTTTAAAGAAAATTGTGGTCATTTCATTTATGCGCGAATGTGTTCAGATTGCTATTCTATTGCATTTGGCACATGGTGACGATTATCTCGAGAGTGCAAAGTAGCCAAATGAAACTTTTACTGGATTTCCACTTACTTTATCAAATCTCATCTCCACCACACAGGACAAAATTGCATCTGTTATAGTTTTGGAGAAAATTGTGGTCATTTCATTTATGCGCGAATGTGTTCAGATTGCTATTCTATTGCATTTGGCACATGGTGACGATTATCTCGAGAGTGCAAAGTAGCCAAATGAAACTTTTACTGGATTTCCACTTACTTTATCAAATCTCATCTCCACCACACAGGACAAGTTTGCATCTGTTATAGTTTTGGAGAAAATTGTGGTCATTTCATTTATGCGCGAATGTGTTCAGATTGCTATTCTATTGCATTTGGCACATGGTGACGATTATCTCGAGAGTGCAAAGTAGCCAAATGAAACTTTTACTGGATTTCCACTTACTTTATCAAATCTCATCTCCACCACACAGGACAAAATTGCATCTGTTATAGTTTTGGAGAAAATTGTGGTCATTTCATTTATGCGCGAATGTGTTCAGATTGCTATTCTATTGCATTTGGCACATGGTGACGATTATCTCGAGAGTGCAAAGTAGCCAAATGAAACTTTTACTGGATTTCCACTTACTTTATCAAATCTCATCTCCACCACACAGGACAAGTTTGCATCTGTTATAGTTTTGGAGAAAATTGTGGTCATTTCATTTATGCGCGAATGTGTTCAGATTGCTATTCTATTGCATTTGGCACATGGTGACGATTATCTCGAGAGTGCAAAGTAGCCAAATGAAACTTTTACTGGATTTCCACTTACTTTATCAAATCTCATCTCCACCACACAGGATAAAATTGCATCTGTTATAGTTTTGAAGAAAATTGTGGTCATTTCATTTATGCGCGAATGTGTTCAGATTGCTATTCTATTGCATTTGGCACATGGTGACGATTATCTCGAGAGTGCAAAGTAGCCAAATGAAACTTTTACTGGATTTCCACTTACCTTATCAAATCTCATCTCCACCACACAGAACAAGTTTGCATCTGTTATAGTTTTGGAGAAAATTGTGGTCATTTCATTTATGCGCGAATGTGTTCAGATTGCTATTCTATTGCATTTGGCACATGGTTTCGATTATCTCGAGAGTGCAAAGTAGCCAAATAAAACTTTTACTGGATTTCCACTTACTTTATCAAATCTCATCTCCACCACACAGGACAAGTTTGCATCTGTAATAGTTTTGGAGAAAATTGTGGTCATTTCATTTATGCGCGAAATGTGTTTCAGATTGGTTTTATATTGCATTTGGCACATGGTGATGATTACCTCGAGAGTGCAAAGTAGCCAAATGAAACTTTTACTGGATTTCCACTTATTTTATCAAATCTCATCTCCACCACACAGGACAAGTTTGCATCTGTTATTGTTTTGGAGAAAATTGTGGTCATTTCATTTATGTACGAAATGTGTTCAGATTGGTTTTATATTGCATTTGGCACATGGTGACGATTATCTCGAGAGTGCAAAAGAGTTAAATGAAACTTTTACTGGATTTCCACTTATTTTATCAAATCTCATCTCCACCACACAGGACAAGTTTGCATCTGTTATAGTTTTGGAGAAAATTGTGGTCATTTCATTTATGCGCGAAATGTGTTTAGATTGGTTTTATATTGCATTTGGCACATGGTGACGATTATCTCGAGAGTGCAAAGTAGCCAAATGAAACTTTTACTGGATTTCCACTTATTTTATCAAATCTCATCTCCACCACACAGGACAAGTTTGCATCTGTTGTAGTTTTGGAGATAAGTGTGGTCATTTAATTTATGCGCGAAATGTGTTCAGATTGGTTTTATATTGCATTTGGCACATGGTGACGATTATCTCGAGTGTGCAAAGTAGCCAAATGAAACTTTTACTGGATTTGCACTTATTTTATTAAATCTCATCTCCACCACACAGGACAAGTTTGCATCTGTTATTGTTTTGGAGAAAATTGTGGTCATTTCATTTATGCACGAAATGTGTTCAGATTGGTTTTATATTGCATTTGGCACATGGTGACGATTATCTCGAGAGTGCAAAAGAGTTAAATGAAACTTTTACTGGATTTCCACTTATTTTATCAAATCTCATCTCCACCACACAGGACAAGTTTGCATCTGTTATAGTTTTGGAGAAAATTGGGTCATTTCATTTATGCGCGAAATGTGTTCAGATTGGTTTTATATTGCATTTGGCACATGGTGACGATTATCTCGAGTGTGCAAAGTAGCCAAATGAAACTTTTACTGGTTTTGCACTTATTTTATCAAATCTCATCTCCACCACACAGGACAAGTTTGCATCTGTTATTGTTTTGGAGAAAATTGTGGTCATTTCATTTATGCACGAAATGTATTCAGATTGGTTTTATATTGCATTTGGCATATGGTGACGATTATCTCGAGAGTGCAAAAGAGTTAAATGAAACTTTTACTGGATTTCCACTTATTTTATCAAATCTCATCTCCACCACACAGGACAAGTTTGCATCTGTTATAGTTTTGGAGAAAATTGTGGTCATTTCATTAATGCGCGAAATGTGTTCAGATTGGTTTTATATTGCATTTGGCACATGGTGATGATTATCTCGAGAGTGCAAAGTAGCCAAATGAAACTTTTACTGGATTTCCACTTATTTTATCAAATCTCATCTCCACCACACAGGACAAGTTTGCATCTGTTATAGTTTTGGAGATAATTGTGGTCATTTAATTTATGCGCGAAATGTGTTCATATTGGTTTTATATTGCATTTGGCACATGGTGACGATTATCTCGAGAGTGCAAAGTAGCCAAATGAAACTTTTACTGGATTTCCACTTATTTTATCAAATCTCATCTCCACCACACAGGACAAGTTTGCATCTGTTGTAGTTTTGGAGATAAGTGTGGTCATTTAATTTATGCGCGAAATGTGTTCAGATTGGTTTTATATTGCATTTGGCACATGGTGACGATTATCTCGAGTGTGCAAAGTAGCCAAATGAAACTTTTACTGGATTTGCACTTATTTTATTAAATCTCATCTCCACCACACAGGACAAGTTTGCATCTGTTATTGTTTTGGAGAAAATTGTGGTCATTTCATTTATGCACGAAATGTGTTCAGATTGGTTTTATATTGCATTTGGC
Organism: Anomaloglossus baeobatrachus; assembly: GCF_048569485.1. Taxonomy (NCBI): domain Eukaryota; kingdom Metazoa; phylum Chordata; class Amphibia; order Anura; family Aromobatidae; genus Anomaloglossus; species Anomaloglossus baeobatrachus. The sequence continues at coordinate 192,590 of NW_027444532.1, read as the reverse complement.
ACATGGTGACGATTATCTCGAGAGTGCAAAAGAGTTAAATGAAACTTTTACTGGATTTCCACTTATTTTATCAAATCTCATCTCCACCACACAGGACAAGTTTGCATCTGTTATAGTTTTGGAGAAAATTGGGTCATTTCATTTATGCGCGAAATGTGTTCAGATTGGTTTTATATTGCATTTGGCACATGGTGACGATTATCTCGAGTGTGCAAAGTAGCCAAATGAAACTTTTACTGGTTTTGCACTTATTTTATCAAATCTCATCTCCACCACACAGGACAAGTTTGCATCTGTTATTGTTTTGGAGAAAATTGTGGTCATTTCATTTATGCACGAAATGTATTCAGATTGGTTTTATATTGCATTTGGCATATGGTGACGATTATCTCGAGAGTGCAAAAGAGTTAAATGAAACTTTTACTGGATTTCCACTTATTTTATCAAATCTCATCTCCACCACACAGGACAAGTTTGCATCTGTTATAGTTTTGGAGAAAATTGTGGTCATTTCATTTATGCGCGAAATGTGTTCAGATTGGTTTTATATTGCATTTGGCACATGGTGATGATTATCTCGAGAGTGCAAAGTAGCCAAATGAAACTTTTACTGGATTTCCACTTATTTTATCAAATCTCATCTCCACCACACAGGAGAAGTTTGCATCTGTTATAGTTTTGGAGATAATTGTGGTCATTTAATTTATGCGCGAAATGTGTTCAGATTGGTTTTATATTGCATTTGGCACATGGTGATGACTATCTCGAGAGTGCAAAGTAGCCAAATGAAACTTTTACTGGATTTCCACTTATTTTATCAAATCTCATCTCCACCACACAGGACAAGTTTGCATCTGTTATAGTTTTGGTGATAATTGTGGTCATTTAATTTATGCGCGAAATGTGTTCAGATTGGTTTTATATTGCATTTGGCACATGGTGACGATTATCTCGAGTGTGCAAAGTAGCCAAATGAAACTTTTACTGGATTTGCACTTATTTTATCAAATCTCATCTCCACCACACAGGACAAGTTTGCATCTGTTATTGTTTTGGAGAAAATTGTGGTCATTTCATTTATACACGAAATGTGTTCAGATTGGTATTATATTGCATTTGGCACATGGTGATGACTATCTCGAGAGTGCAAAGTAGCCAAATGAAACTTTTACTGGATTTCCACTTATTTTATCAAATCTCATCTCCACCACACAGGACAAGTTTGCATCTGTTATAGTTTTGGAGATAATTGTGGTCATTTAATTTATGCGCAAAATGTGTTCAGATTGGTTTTATATTGCATTTGGCACATGGTGATGACTATCTCGAGAGTGCAAAGTAGCCAAATGAAACTTTTACTGGATTTCCACTTATTTTATCAAATCTCATCTCCACCACACAGGACAAGTCTGCATCTGTTATAGTTTTGGAGAAAGTTGTGGTCATTTAATTTATGCGCGAAATGTGTTCAGATTGGTTTTATATTGCATTTGGCACATGGTGACGATTATCTCGAGTGTGCAAAGTAGCCAAATGAAACTTTTACTGGATTTGCACTTATTTTATCAAATCTCATCTCCACCACACAGGACAAGTTTGCATCTGTTATTGTTTTGTAGAAAATTGTGGTCATTTCATTTCTGCACGAAATGTGTTCAGATTGGTTTTATATTGCATTTGGCACATGGTGACGATTATCTCGAAAGTGCAAAAGAGTTAAATGAAACTTTTACTGGATTTCCACTTATTTTATCAAATCTCATCTCCACCACACAGGACAAGTTTGCATCTGTTATAGTTTTGGAGATAATTGTGGTCATTTAATTTATGCGCGAAATGTGTTCATATTGGTTTTATATTGCATTTGGCACATGGTGACGATTATCTCGAGAGAGCAAAGTAGCCAAATGAAACTTTTACTGGATTTCCACTTATTTTATCAAATCTCATCTCCACCACACAGGACAAGTTTGCATCTGTTATATTTTTGGAGAAAATTGTGGTCATTTAATTTATGCACGAAATGTGTTCAGATTGGTTTTATATTGCATTTGGGACATGGTGACGATTATCTCGAGAGTGCAAAGTAGCCAAATGAAACTTTTACTGGATTTCCACTTATTTTATCAAATCTCATCTCCACCACACAGGACAAGTTTGCATCTGTTATAGTTTTGGTGATAATTGTGGTCATTTAATTTATGCGCGAAATGTGTTCAGATTGGTTTTATATTGCATTTGGCACATGGTGACGATTATCTCGAGAGTGCAAAAGAGTTAAATGAAACTTTTACTGGATTTCCACTTATTTTATCAAATCTCATCTCCACCACACAGGACAAGTTTGCATCTGTTATAGTTTTGGAGATAGTTGTGGTCATTTAATTTATGCGCGAAATGTGTTCAGATTGGTTTTATATTGCATTTGGCACATGGTGATGATTATCTCGAGAGTGCAAAGTAGCCAAATGAAACTTTTACTGGATTTCCACTTATTTTATCAAATCTCATCTCCACCACACAGGACAAGTTTGCATCTGTTATAGTTTTGGAGAATATTGTGGTCATTTCATTTATGCGCGAAATGTGTACAGATTGGTTTTATATTGCATTTGGCACATGGTGATGATTATCTCGAGAGTGCAAAGTAGCCAAATGAAACTTTTACTGGATTTCCACTTATTTTATCAAATCTCATCTCCACCACACAGGACAAGTTTGCATCTGTTATAGTTTTGGAGATAGTTGTGGTCATTTAATTTATGCGCGAAATGTGTTCAGATTGGTTTTATATTGCATTTGGCACATGGTGATGATTATCTCGAGAGTGCAAAGTAGCCAAATGAAACTTTTACTGGATTTCCACTTATTTTATCAAATCTCATCTCCACCACACAGGACAAGTTTGCATCTGTTATAGTTTTGGAGAATATTGTGGTCATTTCATTTATGCGCGAAATGTGTACAGATTGGTTTTATATTGCATTTGGCACATGGTGATGATTATCTCGAGAGTGCAAAGTAGCCAAATGAAACTTTTACTGGATTTCCACTTATTTTATCAAATCTCATCTCCACCACACAGGACAAGTTTGCATCTGTTATAGTTTTGGAGAAAATTGTGGTCATTTAATTTATGCGCGAAATGTGTTCAGATTGGTTTTATATTGCATTTGGCACATGGTGACGATTATCTCGAGAGTGCAAAGTAGCCAAATGAAACTTTTACTGGATTTCCACTTATTTTATCAAATCTCATCTCCACCACACAGGACAAGTTTGCATCTGTTATTGTTTTTGAGAAAATTGTGGTCATTTCATTTATGCACGAAATGTGTTCAGATTGGTTTTATATTGCATTTGGCACATGGTGACGATTATCTCGAGAGTGCAAAAGAGTTAAATGAAACTTTTACTGGATTTCCACTTATTTTATCAAATCTCATCTCCACCACACAGGACAAGTTTGCATCTGTTATAGTTTTGGAGATAATTGTGGTCATTTAATTTATGCGCGAAATGTGTTCAGATTGGTTTTATATTGCATTTGGCACATGGTGATGACTATCTCGAGAGTGCAAAGTAGCCAAATGAAACTTTTACTGGATTTCCACTTATTTTATCAAATCTCATCTCCACCACACAGGACAAGTTTGCATCTGTTATAGTTTTGGAGATAATTGTGGTCATTTAATTTATGCGCGAAATGTGTTCATATTGGTTTTATATTGCATTTGGCACATGGAGACGATTATCTCGAGAGAGCAAAGTAGCCAAATGAAACTTTTACTGGATTTCCACTTATTTTATCAAATCTCATCTCCACCACACAGGACAAGTTTGCATCTGTTATAGTTTTGGAGATAATTGTGGTCATTTCATTTATGCACGAAATGTGTTCAGATTGGTTTTATATTGCATTTGGCACATGGTGACGATTATCTCGAGAGTGCAAAAGAGTTAAATGAAACTTTTACTGGATTTCCACTTATTTTATCAAATCTCATCTCCACCACACAGGACAAGTTTGCATCTGTTATAGTTTTGGAGAAAATTGTGGTCATTTCATTTATGCGCGAAATGTGTTCAGATTGGTTTTATATTGCATTTGGCACATGGTGATGATTATCTCGAGAGTGCAAAGTAACCAAATGAATTTTTTCTGGATTTCCACTTATTTTATCAAATCTCATCTCCACCACACAGGACAAGTTTGCATCTGTTATAGTTTTGGAGAAAATTGTGGTCATTTAATTTATGCACGAAATGTGTTCAGATTGGTTTTATATTGCATTTGGGACATGGTGACGATTATCTCGAGAGTGCAAAGTAGCCAAATGAAACTTTTACTGGATTTCCACTTATTTTATCAAATCTCATCTCCACCACACAGGACAAGTTTGCATCTGTTATAGTTTTGGTGATAATTGTGGTCATTTAATTTATGCGCGAAATGTGTTCAGATTGGTTTTATATTGCATTTGGCACATGGTGACGATTATCTCGAGTGTGCAAAGTAGCCAAATGAAACTTTTACTGGATTTGCACTTATTTTATCAAATCTCATCTCCACCACACAGGACAAGTTTGCATCTGTTATTGTTTTGTAGAAAATTGTGGTCATTTCATTTCTGCACGAAATGTGTTCAGATTGGTTTTATATTGCATTTGGCACATGGTGACGATTATCTCGAAAGTGCAAAAGAGTTAAATGAAACTTTTACTGGATTTCCACTTATTTTATCAAATCTCATCTCCACCACACAGGACAAGTTTGCATCTGTTATAGTTTTGGAGATAATTGTGGTCATTTAATTTATGCGCGAAATGTGTTCATATTGGTTTTATATTGCATTTGGCACATGGTGACGATTATCTCGAGAGAGCAAAGTAGCCAAATGAAACTTTTACTGGATTTCCACTTATTTTATCAAATCTCATCTCCACCACACAGGACAAGTTTGCATCTGTTATATTTTTGGAGAAAATTGTGGTCATTTAATTTATGCACGAAATGTGTTCAGATTGGTTTTATATTGCATTTGGGACATGGTGACGATTATCTCGAGAGTGCAAAGTAGCCAAATGAAACTTTTACTGGATTTCCACTTATTTTATCAAATCTCATCTCCACCACACAGGACAAGTTTGCATCTGTTATAGTTTTGGTGATAATTGTGGTCATTTAATTTATGCGCGAAATGTGTTCAGATTGGTTTTATATTGCATTTGGCACATGGTGACGATTATCTCGAGAGTGCAAAAGAGTTAAATGAAACTTTTACTGGATTTCCACTTATTTTATCAAATCTCATCTCCACCACACAGGACAAGTTTGCATCTGTTATAGTTTTGGACATAGTTGTGGTCATTTAATTTATGCGCGAAATGTGTTCAGATTGGTTTTATATTGCATTTGGCACATGGTGATGATTATCTCGAGAGTGCAAAGTAGCCAAATGAAACTTTTACTGGATTTCCACTTATTTTATCAAATCTCATCTCCACCACACAGGACAAGTTTGCATCTGTTATAGTTTTGGAGAATATTGTGGTCATTTCATTTATGCGCGAAATGTGTACAGATTGGTTTTATATTGCATTTGGCACATGGTGATGATTATCTCGAGAGTGCAAAGTAGCCAAATGAAACTTTTACTGGATTTCCACTTATTTTATCAAATCTCATCTCCACCACACAGGACAAGTTTGCATCTGTTATAGTTTTGGAGATAGTTGTGGTCATTTAATTTATGCGCGAAATGTGTTCAGATTGGTTTTATATTGCATTTGGCACATGGTGATGATTATCTCGAGAGTGCAAAGTAGCCAAATGAAACTTTTACTGGATTTCCACTTATTTTATCAAATCTCATCTCCACCACACAGGACAAGTTTGCATCTGTTATAGTTTTGGAGAATATTGTGGTCATTTCATTTATGCGCGAAATGTGTACAGATTGGTTTTATATTGCATTTGGCACATGGTGATGATTATCTCGAGAGTGCAAAGTAGCCAAATGAAACTTTTACTGGATTTCCACTTATTTTATCAAATCTCATCTCCACCACACAGGACAAGTTTGCATCTGTTATAGTTTTGGAGAAAATTGTGGTCATTTAATTTATGCGCGAAATGTGTTCAGATTGGTTTTATATTGCATTTGGCACATGGTGACGATTATCTCGAGAGTGCAAAGTAGCCAAATGAAACTTTTACTGGATTTCCACTTATTTTATCAAATCTCATCTCCACCACACAGGACAAGTTTGCATCTGTTATTGTTTTTGAGAAAATTGTGGTCATTTCATTTATGCACGAAATGTGTTCAGATTGGTTTTATATTGCATTTGGCACATGGTGACGATTATCTCGAGAGTGCAAAAGAGTTAAATGAAACTTTTACTGGATTTCCACTTATTTTATCAAATCTCATCTCCACCACACAGGACAAGTTTGCATCTGTTATAGTTTTGGAGATAATTGTGGTCATTTAATTTATGCGCGAAATGTGTTCAGATTGGTTTTATATTGCATTTGGCACATGGTGATGACTATCTCGAGAGTGCAAAGTAGCCAAATGAAACTTTTACTGGATTTCCACTTATTTTATCAAATCTCATCTCCACCACACAGGACAAGTTTGCATCTGTTATAGTTTTGGAGATAATTGTGGTCATTTAATTTATGCGCGAAATGTGTTCATATTGGTTTTATATTGCATTTGGCACATGGTGACGATTATCTCGAGAGAGCAAAGTAGCCAAATGAAACTTTTACTGGATTTCCACTTATTTTATCAAATCTCATCTCCACCACACAGGACAAGTTTGCATCTGTTATAGTTTTGGAGATAATTGTGGTCATTTCATTTATGCACGAAATGTGTTCAGATTGGTTTTATATTGCATTTGGCACATGGTGACGATTATCTCGAGAGTGCAAAAGAGTTAAATGAAACTTTTACTGGATTTCCACTTATTTTATCAAATCTCATCTCCACCACACAGGACAAGTTTGCATCTGTTATAGTTTTGGAGAAAATTGTGGTCATTTCATTTATGCGCGAAATGTGTTCAGATTGGTTTTATATTGCATTTGGCACATGGTGATGATTATCTCGAGAGTGCAAAGTAACCAAATGAATTTTTTCTGGATTTCCACTTATTTTATCAAATCTCATCTCCACCACACAGGACAAGTTTGCATCTGTTATAGTTTTGGAGAAAATTGTGGTCATTTAATTTATGCACGAAATGTGTTCAGATTGGTTTTATATTGCATTTGGGACATGGTGACGATTATCTCGAGAGTGCAAAGTAGCCAAATGAAACTTTTACTGGATTTCCACTTATTTTATCAAATCTCATCTCCACCACACAGGACAAGTTTGCATCTGTTATAGTTTTGGTGATAATTGTGGTCATTTAATTTATGCGCGAAATGTGTTCAGATTGGTTTTATATTGCATTTGGCACATGGTGACGATTATCTCGAGAGTGCAAAAGAGTTAAATGAAACTTTTACTGGATTTCCACTTATTTTATCAAATCTCATCTCCACCACACAGGACAAGTTTGCATCTGTTATAGTTTTGGAGATAGTTGTGGTCATTTAATTTATGCGCGAAATGTGTTCAGATTGGTTTTATATTGCATTTGGCACATGGTGATGATTATCTCGAGAGTGCAAAGTAGCCAAATGAAACTTTTACTGGATTTCCACTTATTTTATCAAATCTCATCTCCACCACACAGGACAAGTTTGCATCTGTTATAGTTTTGGAGAATATTGTGGTCATTTCATTTATGCGCGAAATGTGTACAGATTGGTTTTATATTGCATTTGGCACATGGTGATGATTATCTCGAGAGTGCAAAGTAGCCAAATGAAACTTTTACTGGATTTCCACTTATTTTATCAAATCTCATCTCCACCACACAGGACAAGTTTGCATCTGTTATAGTTTTGGAGAAAATTGTGGTCATTTAATTTATGCGCGAAATGTGTTCAGATTGGTTTTATATTGCATTTGGCACATGGTGACGATTATCTCGAGAGTGCAAAGTAGCCAAATGAAACTTTTACTGGATTTCCACTTATTTTATCAAATCTCATCTCCACCACACAGGACAAGTTTGCATCTGTTATTGTTTTTGAGAAAATTGTGGTCATTTCATTTATGCACGAAATGTGTTCAGATTGGTTTTATATTGCATTTGGCACATGGTGACGATTATCTCGAGAGTGCAAAAGAGTTAAATGAAACTTTTACTGGATTTCCACTTATTTTATCAAATCTCATCTCCACCACACAGGACAAGTTTGCATCTGTTATAGTTTTGGAGATAATTGTGGTCATTTAATTTATGCGCGAAATGTGTTCAGATTGGTTTTATATTGCATTTGGCACATGGTGATGACTATCTCGAGAGTGCAAAGTAGCCAAATGAAACTTTTACTGGATTTCCACTTATTTTATCAAATCTCATCTCCACCACACAGGACAAGTTTGCATCTGTTATAGTTTTGGTGATAATTGTGGTCATTTAATTTATGCGCGAAATGTGTTCAGATTGGTTTTATATTGCAATTGGCACATGGTGACGATTATCTCGAGTGTGCAAAGTAGCCAAATGAAACTTTTACTGGATTTGCACTTATTTTATCAAATCTCATCTCCACCACAAAGAACAAGTTTGCATCTGTTATTGTTTTGGAGAAAATTGTGGTAATTTCATTTATGCACGAAATGTGTTCAGATTGGTTTTATATTGCATTTGGCACATGGTGACGATTATCTCGAGAGTGCAAAAGAGTTAAATGAAACTTTTACTGGATTTCCACTTATTTTATCAAATCTCATCTCCACTACACAGGACAAGTTTGCATCTGTTATTGTTTTGGAGAAAATTGTGGTCATTTCATTTATGCGCGAAATGTGTTTAGATTGGTTTTATATTGCATTTGGCACATGGTGACGATTATCTCGAGAGTGCAAAGTAGCCAAATGAAACTTTTACTGGATTTCCACTTATTTTATCAAATCTCATCTCCACCACACAGGACAAGTTTGCATCTGTTATAGTTTTGGAGAAAACTGTGGTCATTTCATTTATGCGCGAAATGTGTTTAGATTGGTTTTATATTGCATTTGGCACATGGTGACGATTATCTCGAGAGTGCAAAGTAGCCAAATGAAACTTTTACTGGATTTCCACTTATTTTATCAAATCTCATCTCCACCACACAGGACAAGTTTGCATCTGTTATAGTTTTGGAGAAAATTGTGGTCATTTCATTTATGCGCGAAATGTGTTCAGACTGGTTTTATATTGCATTTGGCACATGGTGACGATTATCTCGAGAGTGCAAAGTAGCCAAATGAAACTTTTACTGGATTTCCACTTATTTTATCAAATCTCATCTCCACCACACAGGACAAGTTTGCATCTGTTGTAGTTTTGGAGAAAAGTGTGGTCATTTAATTTATGCGCGAAATGTGTTCAGATTGGTTTTATATTGCATTTGGCACATGGTGATGATTATCTCGAGAGTGCAAAGTAGCCAAATGAAACTTTTACTGGATTTCCACTTATTTTATCAAATCTCATCTCCACCACACAGGACAAGTTTGCATCTGTTATAGTTTTGGAGAAAATTGTGGTCATTTCATTTATGCGCGAAATGTGTTCAGATTGGTTTTATATTGCATTTGGCACATGGTGATGATTATCTCGAGAGTGCAAAGTAGCCAAATGAAACTTTTACTGGATTTCCACTTATTTTATCAAATCTCATCTCCACCACACAGGACAAGTTTGCATCTGTTATAGTTTTGGAGAAAATTGTGGTCATTTAATTTATGCGCGAAATGTGTTCAGATTGGTTTTATATTGCATTTGGCACATGGTGACGATTATCTCGAGTGTGCAAAGTAGCCAAATGAAACTTTTACTGGATTTGCACTTATTTTATCAAATCTCATCTCCACCACACAGGACAAGTTTGCATCTGTTATTGTTTTGGAGAAAATTGTGGTCATTTCATTTATGCACGAAATGTGTTCAGATTGGTTTTATATTGCATTTGGCACATGGTGACGATTATCTCGAGAGTGCAAAAGAGTTAAATGAAACTTTTACTGGATTTCCACTTATTTTATCAAATCTCATCTCCACCACACAGGACAAGTTTGCATCTGTTATAGTTTTGGAGATAATTGTGGTCATTTAATTTATGCGCGAAATGTGTTCAGATTGGTTTTATATTGCATATGGCACATGGTGATGACTATCTCGAGAGTGCAAAGTAGCCAAATGAAACTTTTACTGGATTTCCACTTATTTTATCAAATCTCATCTCCACCACACAGGACAAGTTTGCATCTGTTATAGTTTTGGTGATAATTGTAGTCATTTCATTTATGCGCGAAATGTGTTTAGATTGGTTTTATATTGCATTTGGCACATGGTGACGATTATTTCGAGAGTGCAAAGTAGCCAAATGAAACTTTTACTGGATTTCCACTTATTTTATCAAATCTCATCTCCACCACACAGGACAAGTTTGCATCTGTTATAGTTTTGGAGAAAATTGTGGTCATTTAATTTATGCGCGAAATGTGTTTCAGATTGGTTTTATATTGCATTTGGCACATGGTGATGATTATCTCGAGAGTGCAAAGTAGCCAAATGAAACTTTTACTGGATTTCCACTTATTTTATCAAATCTCATCTCCACCACACAGGACAAGTTTGCATCTGTTATTGTTTTGGAGAAAATTGTGGTCATTTCATTTATGTACGAAATGTGTTCAGATTGGTTTTATATTGCATTTGGCACATGGTGACGATTATCTCGAGAGTGCAAAAGAGTTAAATGAAACTTTTACTGGATTTCCACTTATTTTATCAAATCTCATCTCCACCACACAGGACAAGTTTGCATCTGTTATAGTTTTGGAGAAAATTGTGGTCATTTCATTTATGCGCGAAATTTGTTTAGATTGGTTTTATATTGCATTTGGCACATGGTGACGATTATCTCGAGAGTTCAAAGTAGCCAAATGAAACTTTTACTGGATTTCCACTTATTTTATCAAATCTCATCTCCAACACACAGGACAAGTTTGCATCTGTTATAGTTTTGGAGAAAATTGTGGTCATTTCATTTATGCGCGAAATGTGTTCAGATTGGTTTTATATTGCATTTGGCACATGGTGACGATTATCTCGAGTGTGCAAAGTAGCCAAATTAAACTTTTACTGGTTTTGCACTTATTTTATCAAATCTCATCTCCACCACACAGGACAAGTTTGCATCTGTTGTTGTTTTGGAGATAAGTGTGGTCATTTAATTTATGCGCGAAATGTGTTCAGATTGGTTTTATATTGCATTTGGCACATGGTGACGATTATCTCGAGAGTGCAAAGTAGCCAAATGAAACTTTTACTGGATTTCCACTTATTTTATCAAATCTCATCTCCACCACACAGGACAAGTTTGCATCTGTTGTAGTTTTGGAGAAAAGTGTGGTCATTTAATTTATGCGCGAAATGTGTTCAGATTGGTTTTATATTGCATTTGGCACATGGTGATGATTATCTCGAGAGTGCAAAGTAGCCAAATGAAACTTTTACTGGATTTCCACTTATTTTATCAAATCTCATCTCCACCACACAGGACAAGTTTGCATCTGTTATAGTTTTGGAGAAAATTGTGGTCATTTAATTTATGCGCGAAATGTGTTTCAGATTGGTTTTATATTGCATTTGGCACATGGTGATGATTATCTCGAGAGTGCAAAGTAGCCAAATGAAACTTTTACTGGATTTCCACTTATTTTATCAAATCTCATCTCCACCACACAGGACAAGTTTGCATCTGTTATTGTTTTGGAGAAAATTGTGGTCATTTCATTTATGTACGAAATGTGTTCAGATTGGTTTTATATTGCATTTGGCACATGGTGACGATTATCTCGAGAGTGCAAAAGAGTTAAATGAAACTTTTACTGGATTTCCACTTATTTTATCAAATCTCATCTCCACCACACAGGACAAGTTTGCATCTGTTATAGTTTTGGAGAAAATTGTGGTCATTTCATTTATGCGCGAAATTTGTTTAGATTGGTTTTATATTGCATTTGGCACATGGTGACGATTATCTCGAGAGTTCAAAGTAGCCAAATGAAACTTTTACTGGATTTCCACTTATTTTATCAAATCTCATCTCCAACACACAGGACAAGTTTGCATCTGTTATAGTTTTGGAGAAAATTGTGGTCATTTCATTTATGCGCGAAATGTGTTCAGATTGGTTTTATATTGCATTTGGCACATGGTGACGATTATCTCGAGTGTGCAAAGTAGCCAAATTAAACTTTTACTGGTTTTGCACTTATTTTATCAAATCTCATCTCCACCACACAGGACAAGTTTGCATCTGTTGTTGTTTTGGAGATAAGTGTGGTCATTTAATTTATGCGCGAAATGTGTTCAGATTGGTTTTATATTGCATTTGGCACATGGTGACGATTATCTCGAGAGTGCAAAGTAGCCAAATGAAACTTTTACTGGATTTCCACTTATTTTATCAAATCTCATCTCCACCACACAGGACAAGTTTGCATCTGTTGTAGTTTTGGAGAAAAGTGTGGTCATTTAATTTATGCGCGAAATGTGTTCAGATTGGTTTTATATTGCATTTGGCACATGGTGATGATTATCTCGAGAGTGCAAAGTAGCCAAATGAAACTTTTACTGGATTTCCACTTATTTTATCAAATCTCATCTCCACCACACAGGACAAGTTTGCATCTGTTATAGTTTTGGAGAAAATTGTGGTCATTTCATTTATGCGCGAAATGTGTTCAGATTGGTTTTATATTGCATTTGGCACATGGTGATGATTATCTCGAGAGTGCAAAGTAGCCAAATGAAACTTTTACTGGATTTCCACTTATTTTATCAAATCTCATCTCCACCACACAGGACAAGTTTGCATCTGTTATAGTTTTGGAGAAAATTGTGGTCATTTAATTTATGCGCGAAATGTGTTCAGATTGGTTTTATATTGCATTTGGCACATGGTGACGATTATCTCGAGTGTGCAAAGTAGCCAAATGAAACTTTTACTGGATTTGCACTTATTTTATCAAATCTCATCTCCACCACACAGGACAAGTTTGCATCTGTTATTGTTTTGGAGAAAATTGTGGTCATTTCATTTATGCACGAAATGTGTTCAGATTGGTTTTATATTGCATTTGGCACATGGTGACGATTATCTCGAGAGTGCAAAAGAGTTAAATGAAACTTTTACTGGATTTCCACTTATTTTATCAAATCTCATCTCCACCACACAGGACAAGTTTGCATCTGTTATAGTTTTGGAGATAATTGTGGTCATTTAATTTATGCGCGAAATGTGTTCAGATTGGTTTTATATTGCATATGGCACATGGTGATGACTATCTCGAGAGTGCAAAGTAGCCAAATGAAACTTTTACTGGATTTCCACTTATTTTATCAAATCTCATCTCCACCACACAGGACAAGTTTGCATCTGTTATAGTTTTGGTGATAATTGTAGTCATTTCATTTATGCGCGAAATGTGTTTAGATTGGTTTTATATTGCATTTGGCACATGGTGACGATTATTTCGAGAGTGCAAAGTAGCCAAATGAAACTTTTACTGGATTTCCACTTATTTTATCAAATCTCATCTCCACCACACAGGACAAGTTTGCATCTGTTATAGTTTTGGAGAAAATTGTGGTCATTTAATTTATGCGCGAAATGTGTTTCAGATTGGTTTTATATTGCATTTGGCACATGGTGATGATTATCTCGAGAGTGCAAAGTAGCCAAATGAAACTTTTACTGGATTTCCACTTATTTTATCAAATCTCATCTCCACCACACAGGACAAGTTTGCATCTGTTATTGTTTTGGAGAAAATTGTGGTCATTTCATTTATGTACGAAATGTGTTCAGATTGGTTTTATATTGCATTTGGCACATGGTGACGATTATCTCGAGAGTGCAAAAGAGTTAAATGAAACTTTTACTGGATTTCCACTTATTTTATCAAATCTCATCTCCACCACACAGGACAAGTTTGCATCTGTTATAGTTTTGGAGAAAATTGTGGTCATTTCATTTATGCGCGAAATTTGTTTAGATTGGTTTTATATTGCATTTGGCACATGGTGACGATTATCTCGAGTGTGCAAAGTAGCCAAATTAAACTTTTACTGGTTTTGCACTTATTTTATCAAATCTCATCTCCACCACACAGGACAAGTTTGCATCTGTTGTTGTTTTGGAGATAAGTGTGGTCATTTAATTTATGCGCGAAATGTGTTCAGATTGGTTTTATATTGCATTTGGCACATGGTGACGATTATCTCGAGAGTGCAAAGTAGCCAAATGAAACTTTTACTGGATTTCCACTTATTTTATCAAATCTCATCTCCACCACACAGGACAAGTTTGCATCTGTTATAGTTTTGGAGAAAATTGTGGTCATTTAATTTATGCGCGAAATGTGTTCATATTGGTTTTATATTGCATTTGGCACATGGTGACGATTATCTCGAGAGTGCAAAGTAGCCAAATGAAACTTTTACTGGATTTCCACTTATTTTATCAAATCTCATCTCCACCACACAGGACAAGTTTGCATCTGTTATAGTTTTGGAGATAATTGTGGTCATTTAATTTATGCGCAAAATGTGTTCAGATTGGTTTTATATTGCATTTGGCACATGGTGACGATTATCTCGAGTGTGCAAAGTAGCCAAATGAAACTTTTACTGGATTTGCACTTATTTTATCAAATCTCATCTCCACCACACAGGACAAGTTTGCATCTGTTATTGTTTTGGAGAAAATTGTGGTCATTTCATTTATGCACGAAATGTGTTCAGATTGGTTTTATATTGCATTTGGCACATGGTGACGATTATCTCGAGAGTGCAAAAGAGTTAAATGAAACTTTTACTGGATTTCCACTTATTTTATCAAATCTCATCTCCACCACACAGGACAAGTTTGCATCTGTTATAGTTTTGGAGAAAATTGTGGTCATTTCATTTATGCGCGAAATGTGTTCAGATTGGTTTTATATTGCATTGGCACATGGTGACGATTATCTCGAGTGTGCAAAGTAGCCAAATGAAACTTTTACTGGTTTTGCACTTATTTTATCAAATCTCATCTCCACCACACAGGACAAGTTTGCATCTGTTATTGTTTTGGAGAAAATTGTGGTCATTTCATTTATGCACGAAATGTGTTCAGATTGGTTTTATATTGCATTTGGCACATGGTGACGATTATCTCGAGAGTGCAAAAGAGTAAAATGAAACTTTTACTGGATTTCTACTTATTTTATCAAATCTCATCTCCACCACACAGGACAAGTTTGCATCTGTTACAGTTTTGGAGAAAATTGTGGTCATTTCATTTATGCGCGAAATGTGTTCAGATTGGTTTTATATTGTATTTGGCACATGGTGATGATTATCTCGAGAGTGCAAAGTAGCCAAATGAAACTTTTACTGGATTTCCACTTATTTTATCAAATCTCATCTCCACCACACAGGACAAGTTTGCATCTGTTATAGTTTTGGAGAAAATTGTGGTCATTTAATTTATGCGCGAAATGTGTTCAGATTGGTTTTATATTGCATTTGGCACATGGTGACGATTATCTCGAGAGTGCAAAGTAGCCAAATGAAACTTTTACTGGATTTCCACTTATTTTATCAAATCTCATATCCACCACACAGGACAAGTTTGCATCTGTTATAGTTTTGGTGATAATTGTGGTCATTTAATTTATGCGCGAAATGTGTTCAGATTGGTTTTATATTGCATTTGTCACATGGTGACGATTATCTCGAGTGTGCAAAGTAGCCAAATGAAACTTTTACTGGATTTGCACTTATTTTATCAAATCTGATCTCCACCACACAGGACAAGTTTGCATCTGTTATTGTTTTGGAGAAAATTGTGGTCATTTCATTTATGCACGAAATGTGTTCAGATTGGTTTTATATTGCATTTGGCACATGGTGACGATTATCTCGAGAGTGCAAAAGAGTTAAATGAAACTTTTACTGGATTTCCACTTATTTTATCAAATCTCATCTCCACCACACAGGACAAGTTTGCATCTGTTATAGTTTTGGAGATAATTGTGGTCATTTAATTTATGCGCGAAATGTGTTCAGATTGGTTTTATATTGCATTTGGCACATGGTGATGACTATCTCGAGAGTGCAAAGTAGCCAAATGAAACTTTTACTGGTTTTGCACTTATTTTATCAAATCTCATCTCCACCACACAGGACAAGTTTGCATCTGTTGTTGTTTTGGAGATAAGTGTGGTCATTTAATTTATGCGCGAAATGTGTTCAGATTGGTTTTATATTGCATTTGGCACATGGTGATGATTATCTCGAGAGTGCAAAGTAGCCAAATGAAACTTTTACTGGATTTCCACTTATTTTATCAAATCTCATCTCCACCACACAGGACAAGTTTGCATCTGTTATAGTTTTGGAGATAATTGTGGTCATTTAATTTATGCGCAAAATGTGTTCAGATTGGTTTTATATTGCATTTGGCACATGGTGACGATTATCTCGAGTGTGCAAAGTAGCCAAATGAAACTTTTACTGGATTTGCACTTATTTTATCAAATCTCATCTCCACCACACAGGACAAGTTTGCATCTGTTATTGTTTTGGAGAAAATTGTGGTCATTTCATTTATGCACGAAATGTGTTCAGATTGGTTTTATATTGCATTTGGCACATGGTGACGATTATCTCGAGAGTGCAAAAGAGTTAAATGAAACTTTTACTGGATTTCCACTTATTTTATCAAATCTCATCTCCACCACACAGGACAAGTTTGCATCTGTTATAGTTTTGGAGAAAATTGTGGTCATTTCATTTATGCGCGAAATGTGTTCAGATTGGTTTTATATTGCATTGGCACATGGTGACGATTATCTCGAGTGTGCAAAGTAGCCAAATGAAACTTTTACTGGATTTCCACTTACTTTATCAAATCTCATCTCCACCACACAGGACAAAATTGCATCTGTTATAGTTTTGGAGAAAATTGTGGTCATTTCATTTATGCGCGAATGTGTTCAGATTGCTATTCTATTGCATTTGGCACATGGTGACGATTATGTCGAGAATGCAAAGTAGCCAAATGAAACTTTTACTGGATTTCCACTTACTTTATCAAATCTCATCTCCACCACACAGGACAAGTTTGCATCTGTTATAGTTTTGGAGAAAATTGTGGTCATTTCATTTATGCGCGAATGTGTTCAGATTGCTATTTTATTGCATTTGGCACATGGTGACGATTATCTCGAGAGTGCAAAGTAGCCAAATAAAACTTTTACTGGATTTCCACTTACTTTATCAAATCTCATCTCCACCACACAGGACAAGTTTGCATCTGTTATAGTTTTGGAGAAAATTGTGGTCATTTCATTTATGCGCGAATGTGTTCAGATTGCTATTCTATTGCATTTGGCACATGGTGACGATTATCTCGAGAGTGCAAAGTAGCCAAATGAAACTTTTACTGGATTTCCACTTACTTTATCAAATCTCATCTCCACCACACAGGACAAGTTTGCATCTGTTATAGTTTTGGAGAAAATTGTGGTCATTTCATTTATGCGCGAATGTGTTCAGATTGCTATTCTATTGCATTTGGCACATGGTGACGATTATCTCGAGAGTGCAAAGTAGCCAAATGAAACTTTTACTGGATTTCCACTTACTTTATCAAATCTCATCTCCACCACACAGGACAAGTTTGCATCTGTTATAGTTTTGGAGAAAATTGTGGTCATTTCATTTATGCGCGAATGTGTTCAGATTGCTATTCTATTGCATTTGGCACATGGTGACGATTATCTCGAGAGTGCAAAGTAGCCAAATGAAACTTTTACTGGATTTCCACTTACTTTATCAAATCTCATCTCCACCACACAGGACAAGTTTGCATCTGTTATAGTTTTGGAGAAAATTGTGGTCATTTCATTTATGCGCGAATGTGTTCAGATTGCTATTCTATTGCATTTGGCACATGGTGACGATTATCTCGAGAGTGCAAAGTAGCCAAATGAAACTTTTACTGGATTTCCACTTACTTTATCAAATCTCATCTCCACCACACAGGACAAGTTTGCATCTGTTATAGTTTTGGAGAAAATTGTGGTCATTTCATTTATGCGCGAATGTGTTCAGATTGCTATTCTATTGCATTTGGCACATGGTGACGATTATCTCGAGAGTGCAAAGTAGCCAAATGAAACTTTTACTGGATTTCCACTTACTTTGTCAAATCTCATCTCCACCACACAGGACAAGTTTGCATCTGTTATTGTTTTGGAGAAAATTGTGGTCATTTCATTTATGTACGAAATGTGTTCAGATTGGTTTTATATTGCATTTGGCACATGGTGACGATTATCTCGAGAGTGCAAAAGAGTTAAATGAAACTTTTACTGGATTTCCACTTATTTTATCAAATCTCATCTCCACCACACAGGACAAGTTTGCATCTGTTATAGTTTTGGAGAAAATTGTGGTCATTTCATTTATGCGCGAAATTTGTTTAGATTGGTTTTATATTGCATTTGGCACATGGTGACGATTATCTCGAGAGTTCAAAGTAGCCAAATGAAACTTTTACTGGATTTCCACTTATTTTATCAAATCTCATCTCCACCACACAGGACAAGTTTGCATCTGTTATAGTTTTGGAGAAAATTGTGGTCATTTCATTTATGCGCGAAATGTGTTCAGATTGGTTTTATATTGCATTTGGCACATGGTGACGATTATCTCGAGTGTGCAAAGTAGCCAAATTAAACTTTTACTGGTTTTGCACTTATTTTATCAAATCTCATCTCCACCACACAGGACAAGTTTGCATCTGTTGTTGTTTTGGAGATAAGTGTGGTCATTTAATTTATGCGCGAAATGTGTTCAGATTGGTTTTATATTGCATTTGGCACATGGTGATGATTATCTCGAGAGTGCAAAGTAGCCAAATGAAACTTTTACTGGATTTCCACTTATTTTATCAAATCTCATCTCCACCACACAGGACAAGTTTGCATCTGTTATAGTTTTGGAGAAAATTGTGGTCATTTAATTTATGCGCGAAATGTGTTCATATTGGTTTTATATTGCATTTGGCACATGGTGACGATTATCTCGAGAGTGCAAAGTAGCCAAATGAAACTTTTACTGGATTTCCACTTATTTTATCAAATCTCATCTCCACCACACAGGACAAGTTTGCATCTGTTATAGTTTTGGAGATAATTGTGGTCATTTAATTTATGCGCAAAATGTGTTCAGATTGGTTTTATATTGCATTTGGCACATGGTGACGATTATCTCGAGTGTGCAAAGTAGCCAAATGAAACTTTTACTGGATTTGCACTTATTTTATCAAATCTCATCTCCACCACACAGGACAAGTTTGCATCTGTTATTGTTTTGGAGAAAATTGTGGTCATTTCATTTATGCACGAAATGTGTTCAGATTGGTTTTATATTGCATTTGGCACATGGTGACGATTATCTCGAGAGTGCAAAAGAGTTAAATGAAACTTTTACTGGATTTCCACTTATTTTATCAAATCTCATCTCCACCACACAGGACAAGTTTGCATCTGTTATAGTTTTGGAGAAAATTGTGGTCATTTCATTTATGCGCGAAATGTGTTCAGATTGGTTTTATATTGCATTGGCACATGGTGACGATTATCTCGAGTGTGCAAAGTAGCCAAATGAAACTTTTACTGGATTTCCACTTACTTTATCAAATCTCATCTCCACCACACAGGACAAAATTGCATCTGTTATAGTTTTGGAGAAAATTGTGGTCATTTCATTTATGCGCGAATGTGTTCAGATTGCTATTCTATTGCATTTGGCACATGGTGACGATTATGTCGAGAATGCAAAGTAGCCAAATGAAACTTTTACTGGATTTCCACTTACTTTATCAAATCTCATCTCCACCACACAGGACAAGTTTGCATCTGTTATAGTTTTGGAGAAAATTGTGGTCATTTCATTTATGCGCGAATGTGTTCAGATTGCTATTTTATTGCATTTGGCACATGGTGACGATTATCTCGAGAGTGCAAAGTAGCCAAATAAAACTTTTACTGGATTTCCACTTACTTTATCAAATCTCATCTCCACCACACAGGACAAGTTTGCATCTGTTATAGTTTTGGAGAAAATTGTGGTCATTTCATTTATGCGCGAATGTGTTCAGATTGCTATTCTATTGCATTTGGCACATGGTGACGATTATCTCGAGAGTGCAAAGTAGCCAAATGAAACTTTTACTGGATTTCCACTTACTTTATCAAATCTCATCTCCACCACACAGGACAAGTTTGCATCTGTTATAGTTTTGGAGAAAATTGTGGTCATTTCATTTATGCGCGAATGTGTTCAGATTGCTATTCTATTGCATTTGGCACATGGTGACGATTATCTCGAGAGTGCAAAGTAGCCAAATGAAACTTTTACTGGATTTCCACTTACTTTATCAAATCTCATCTCCACCACACAGGACAAGTTTGCATCTGTTATAGTTTTGGAGAAAATTGTGGTCATTTCATTTATGCGCGAATGTGTTCAGATTGCTATTCTATTGCATTTGGCACATGGTGACGATTATCTCGAGAGTGCAAAGTAGCCAAATGAAACTTTTACTGGATTTCCACTTACTTTATCAAATCTCATCTCCACCACACAGGACAAGTTTGCATCTGTTATAGTTTTGGAGAAAATTGTGGTCATTTCATTTATGCGCGAATGTGTTCAGATTGCTATTCTATTGCATTTGGCACATGGTGACGATTATCTCGAGAGTGCAAAGTAGCCAAATGAAACTTTTACTGGATTTCCACTTACTTTATCAAATCTCATCTCCACCACACAGGACAAGTTTGCATCTGTTATAGTTTTGGAGAAAATTGTGGTCATTTCATTTATGCGCGAATGTGTTCAGATTGCTATTCTATTGCATTTGGCACATGGTGACGATTATCTCGAGAGTGCAAAGTAGCCAAATGAAACTTTTACTGGATTTCCACTTACTTTATCAAATCTCATCTCCACCACACAGGACAAGTTTGCATCTGTTATTGTTTTGGAGAAAATTGTGGTCATTTCATTTATGTACGAAATGTGTTCAGATTGGTTTTATATTGCATTTGGCACATGGTGACGATTATCTCGAGAGTGCAAAAGAGTTAAATGAAACTTTTACTGGATTTCCACTTATTTTATCAAATCTCATCTCCACCACACAGGACAAGTTTGCATCTGTTATAGTTTTGGAGAAAATTGTGGTCATTTCATTTATGCGCGAAATTTGTTTAGATTGGTTTTATATTGCATTTGGCACATGGTGACGATTATCTCGAGAGTTCAAAGTAGCCAAATGAAACTTTTACTGGATTTCCACTTATTTTATCAAATCTCATCTCCACCACACAGGACAAGTTTGCATCTGTTATAGTTTTGGAGAAAATTGTGGTCATTTCATTTATGCGCGAAATGTGTTCAGATTGGTTTTATATTGCATTTGGCACATGGTGACGATTATCTCGAGTGTGCAAAGTAGCCAAATTAAACTTTTACTGGTTTTGCACTTATTTTATCAAATCTCATCTCCACCACACAGGACAAGTTTGCATCTGTTGTTGTTTTGGAGATAAGTGTGGTCATTTAATTTATGCGCGAAATGTGTTCAGATTGGTTTTATATTGCATTTGGCACATGGTGATGATTATCTCGAGAGTGCAAAGTAGCCAAATGAAACTTTTACTGGATTTCCACTTATTTTATCAAATCTCATCTCCACCACACAGGACAAGTTTGCATCTGTTATAGTTTTGGAGAAAATTGTGGTCATTTAATTTATGCGCGAAATGTGTTCATATTGGTTTTATATTGCATTTGGCACATGGTGACGATTATCTCGAGAGTGCAAAGTAGCCAAATGAAACTTTTACTGGATTTCCACTTATTTTATCAAATCTCATCTCCACCACACAGGACAAGTTTGCATCTGTTATAGTTTTGGAGATAATTGTGGTCATTTAATTTATGCGCAAAATGTGTTCAGATTGGTTTTATATTGCATTTGGCACATGGTGACGATTATCTCGAGTGTGCAAAGTAGCCAAATGAAACTTTTACTGGATTTGCACTTATTTTATCAAATCTCATCTCCACCACACAGGACAAGTTTGCATCTGTTATTGTTTTGGAGAAAATTGTGGTCATTTCATTTATGCACGAAATGTGTTCAGATTGGTTTTATATTGCATTTGGCACATGGTGACGATTATCTCGAGAGTGCAAAAGAGTTAAATGAAACTTTTACTGGATTTCCACTTATTTTATCAAATCTCATCTCCACCACACAGGACAAGTTTGCATCTGTTATAGTTTTGGAGAAAATTGTGGTCATTTCATTTATGCGCGAAATGTGTTCAGATTGGTTTTATATTGCATTGGCACATGGTGACGATTATCTCGAGTGTGCAAAGTAGCCAAATGAAACTTTTACTGGTTTTGCACTTATTTTATCAAATCTCATCTCCACCACACAGGACAAGTTTGCATCTGTTATTGTTTTGGAGAAAATTGTGGTCATTTCATTTATGCACGAAATGTGTTCAGATTGGTTTTATATTGCATTTGGCACATGGTGACGATTATCTCGAGAGTGCAAAAGAGTAAAATGAAACTTTTACTGGATTTCTACTTATTTTATCAAATCTCATCTCCACCACACAGGACAAGTTTGCATCTGTTACAGTTTTGGAGAAAATTGTGGTCATTTCATTTATGCGCGAAATGTGTTCAGATTGGTTTTGTATTGTATTTGGCACATGGTGATGATTATCTCGAGAGTGCAAAGTAGCCAAATGAAACTTTTACTGGATTTCCACTTATTTTATCAAATCTCATCTCCACCACACAGGACAAGTTTGCATCTGTTATAGTTTTGGAGAAAATTGTGGTCATTTAATTTATGCGCGAAATGTGTTCAGATTGGTTTTATATTGCATTTGGCACATGGTGACGATTATCTCGAGAGTGCAAAGTAGCCAAATGAAACTTTTACTGGATTTCCACTTATTTTATCAAATCTCATATCCACCACACAGGACAAGTTTGCATCTGTTATAGTTTTGGTGATAATTGTGGTCATTTAATTTATGCGCGAAATGTGTTCAGATTGGTTTTATATTGCATTTGTCACATGGTGACGATTATCTCGAGTGTGCAAAGTAGCCAAATGAAACTTTTACTGGATTTGCACTTATTTTATCAAATCTGATCTCCACCACACAGGACAAGTTTGCATCTGTTATTGTTTTGGAGAAAATTGTGGTCAT
Organism: Anomaloglossus baeobatrachus; assembly: GCF_048569485.1. Taxonomy (NCBI): domain Eukaryota; kingdom Metazoa; phylum Chordata; class Amphibia; order Anura; family Aromobatidae; genus Anomaloglossus; species Anomaloglossus baeobatrachus. Next base: position 169,095 of record NW_027444532.1, on the reverse strand, counting down.
TTCATTTATGCACGAAATGTGTTCAGATTGGTTTTATATTGCATTTGGCACATGGTGACGATTATCTCGAGAGTGCAAAAGAGTTAAATGAAACTTTTACTGGATTTCCACTTATTTTATCAAATCTCATCACCACACAGGACAAGTTTGCATCTGTTATAGTTTTGGAGATAATTGTGGTCATTTAATTTATGCGCGAAATGTGTTCAGATTGGTTTTATATTGCATTTGGCACATGGTGATGACTATCTCGAGAGTGCAAAGTAGCCAAATGAAACTTTTACTGGTTTTGCACTTATTTTATCAAATCTCATCTCCACCACACAGGACAAGTTTGCATCTGTTGTTGTTTTGGAGATAAGTGTGGTCATTTAATTTATGCGCGAAATGTGTTCAGATTGGTTTTATATTGCATTTGGCACATGGTGATGATTATCTCGAGAGTGCAAAGTAGCCAAATGAAACTTTTACTGGATTTCCACTTATTTTATCAAATCTCATCTCCACCACACAGGACAAGTTTGCATCTGTTATAGTTTTGGAGATAATTGTGGTCATTTAATTTATGCGCAAAATGTGTTCAGATTGGTTTTATATTGCATTTGGCACATGGTGACGATTATCTCGAGTGTGCAAAGTAGCCAAATGAAACTTTTACTGGATTTGCACTTATTTTATCAAATCTCATCTCCACCACACAGGAAAAGTTTGCATCTGTTATTGTTTTGGAGAAAATTGTGGTCATTTCATTTATGCACGAAATGTGTTCAGATTGGTTTTATATTGCATTTGGCACATGGTGACGATTATCTCGAGAGTGCAAAAGAGTTAAATGAAACTTTTACTGGATTTCCACTTATTTTATCAAATCTCATCTCCACCACACAGGACAAGTTTGCATCTGTTATAGTTTTGGAGAAAATTGTGGTCATTTCATTTATGCGCGAAATGTGTTCAGATTGGTTTTATATTGCATTGGCACATGGTGACGATTATCTCGAGTGTGCAAAGTAGCCAAATGAAACTTTTACTGGATTTCCACTTACTTTATCAAATCTCATCTCCACCACACAGGACAAAATTGCATCTGTTATAGTTTTGGAGAAAATTGTGGTCATTTCATTTATGCGCGAATGTGTTCAGATTGCTATTCTATTGCATTTGGCACATGGTGACGATTATGTCGAGAGTGCAAAGTAGCCAAATGAAACTTTTACTGGATTTCCACTTACTTTATCAAATCTCATCTCCACCACACAGGACAAGTTTGCATCTGTTATAGTTTTGGAGAAAATTGTGGTCATTTCATTTATGCGCGAATGTGTTCAGATTGCTATTTTATTGCATTTGGCACATGGTGACGATTATCTCGAGAGTGCAAAGTAGCCAAATAAAACTTTTACTGGATTTCCACTTACTTTATCAAATCTCATCTCCACCACACAGGACAAGTTTGCATCTGTTATAGTTTTGGAGAAAATTGTGGTCATTTCATTTATGCGCGAATGTGTTCAGATTGCTATTCTATTGCATTTGGCACATGGTGACGATTATCTCGAGAGTGCAAAGTAGCCAAATGAAACTTTTACTGGATTTCCACTTACTTTATCAAATCTCATCTCCACCACACAGGACAAGTTTGCATCTGTTATAGTTTTGGAGAAAATTGTGGTCATTTCATTTATGCGCGAATGTGTTCAGATTGCTATTCTATTGCATTTGGCACATGGTGACGATTATCTCGAGAGTGCAAAGTAGCCAAATGAAACTTTTACTGGATTTCCACTTACTTTATCAAATCTCATCTCCACCACACAGGACAAGTTTGCATCTGTTATAGTTTTGGAGAAAATTGTGGTCATTTCATTTATGCGCGAATGTGTTCAGATTGCTATTCTATTGCATTTGGCACATGGTGACGATTATCTCGAGAGTGCAAAGTAGCCAAATGAAACTTTTACTGGATTTCCACTTACTTTATCAAATCTCATCTCCACCACACAGGACAAGTTTGCATCTGTTATAGTTTTGGAGAAAATTGTGGTCATTTCATTTATGCGCGAATGTGTTCAGATTGCTATTCTATTGCATTTGGCACATGGTGACGATTATCTCGAGAGTGCAAAGTAGCCAAATGAAACTTTTACTGGATTTCCACTTACTTTATCAAATCTCATCTCCACCACACAGGACAAGTTTGCATCTGTTATAGTTTTGGAGAAAATTGTGGTCATTTCATTTATGCGCGAATGTGTTCAGATTGCTATTCTATTGCATTTGGCACATGGTGACGATTATCTCGAGAGTGCAAAGTAGCCAAATGAAACTTTTACTGGATTTCCACTTACTTTATCAAATCTCATCTCCACCACACAGGACAAGTTTGCATCTGTTATAGTTTTGGAGAAAATTGTGGTCATTTCATTTATGCGCGAATGTGTTCAGATTGCTATTCTATTGCATTTGGCACATGGTGACGATTATCTCGAGAGTGCAAAGTAGCCAAATGAAACTTTTACTGGATTTCCACTTACTTTATCAAATCTCATCTCCACCACACAGGACAAGTTTGCATCTGTTATAGTTTTAAAGAAAATTGTGGTCATTTCATTTATGCGCGAATGTGTTCAGATTGCTATTCTATTGCATTTGGCACATGGTGACGATTATCTCGAGAGTGCAAAGTAGCCAAATGAAACTTTTACTGGATTTCCACTTACTTTATCAAATCTCATCTCCACCACACAGGACAAAATTGCATCTGTTATAGTTTTGGAGAAAATTGTGGTCATTTCATTTATGCGCGAATGTGTTCAGATTGCTATTCTATTGCATTTGGCACATGGTGACAATTATCTCGAGAGTGCAAAGTAGCCAAATGAAACTTTTACTGGATTTCCACTTACTTTATCAAATCTCATCTCCACCACACAGGACAAGTTTGCATCTGTTATAGTTTTGGAGAAAATTGTGGTCATTTCATTTATGCGCGAATGTGTTCAGATTGCTATTCTATTGCATTTGGCACATGGTGACGATTATCTCGAGAGTGCAAAGTAGCCAAATGAAACTTTTACTGGATTTCCACTTACTTTATCAAATCTCATCTCCACCACACAGGACAAAATTGCATCTGTTATAGTTTTGGAGAAAATTGTGGTCATTTCATTTATGCGCGAATGTGTTCAGATTGCTATTCTATTGCATTTGGCACATGGTGACGATTATCTCGAGAGTGCAAAGTAGCCAAATGAAACTTTTACTGGATTTCCACTTACTTTATCAAATCTCATCTCCACCACACAGGACAAGTTTGCATCTGTTATAGTTTTGGAGAAAATTGTGGTCATTTCATTTATGCGCGAATGTGTTCAGATTGCTATTCTATTGCATTTGGCACATGGTGACGATTATCTCGAGAGTGCAAAGTAGCCAAATGAAACTTTTACTGGATTTCCACTTACTTTATCAAATCTCATCTCCACCACACAGGATAAAATTGTATCTGTTATAGTTTTGAAGAAAATTGTGGTCATTTCATTTATGCGCGAATGTGTTCAGATTGCTATTCTATTGCATTTGGCACATGGTGACGATTATCTCGAGAGTGCAAAGTAGCCAAATGAAACTTTTACTGGATTTCCACTTACCTTATCAAATCTCATCTCCACCACACAGAACAAGTTTGCATCTGTTATAGTTTTGGAGAAAATTGTGGTCATTTCATTTATGCGCGAATGTGTTCAGATTGCTATTCTATTGCATTTGGCACATGGTTTCGATTATCTCGAGAGTGCAAAGTAGCCAAATAAAACTTTTACTGGATTTCCACTTACTTTATCAAATCTCATCTCCACCACACAGGACAAGTTTGCATCTGTTATAGTTTTGGAGAAAATTGTGGTCATTTCATTTATGCGCGAAATGTGTTTCAGATTGGTTTTATATTGCATTTGGCACATGGTGATGATTACCTCGAGAGTGCAAAGTAGCCAAATGAAACTTTTACTGGATTTCCACTTATTTTATCAAATCTCATCTCCACCACACAGGACAAGTTTGCATCTGTTATAGTTTTGGAGAAAATTGTGGTCATTTCATTTATGCGCGAAATGTGTTTAGATTGGTTTTATATTGCATTTGGCACATGGTGACGATTATCTCGAGAGTGCAAAGTAGCCAAATGAAACTTTTACTGGATTTCCACTTATTTTATCAAATCTCATCTCCACCACACAGGACAAGTTTGCATCTGTTGTAGTTTTGGAGATAAGTGTGGTCATTTCATTTATGCGCGAAATGTGTTCAGATTGGTTTTATATTGCATTTGGCACATGGTGACGATTATCTCGAGTGTGCAAAGTAGCCAAATGAAACTTTTACTGGTTTTGCACTTATTTTATCAAATCTCATCTCCACCACACAGGACAAGTTTGCATCTGTTATTGTTTTGGAGAAAATTGTGGTCATTTCATTTATGCACGAAATGTATTCAGATTGGTTTTATATTGCATTTGGCATATGGTGACGATTATCTCGAGAGTGCAAAAGAGTTAAATGAAACTTTTACTGGATTTCCACTTATTTTATCAAATCTCATCTCCACCACACAGGACAAGTTTGCATCTGTTATAGTTTTGGAGAAAATTGTGGTCATTTCATTTATGCGCGAAATGTGTTCAGATTGGTTTTATATTGCATTTGGCACATGGTGATGATTATCTCGAGAGTGCAAAGTAGCCAAATGAAACTTTTACTGGATTTCCACTTATTTTATCAAATCTCATCTCCACCACACAGGACAAGTTTGCATCTGTTATAGTTTTGGAGAAAATTGTGGTCATTTAATTTATGCGCGAAATGTGTTCAGATTGGTTTTATATTGCATTTGGCACATGGTGACGATTATCTCGAGAGTGCAAAGTAGCCAAATGAAACTTTTACTGGATTTCCACTTATTTTATCAAATCTCATCTCCACCACACAGGACAAGTTTGCATCTGTTATAGTTTTGGTGATAATTGTGGTCATTTAATTTATGCGCGAAATGTGTTCAGATTGGTTTTATATTGCATTTGGCACATGGTGACGATTATCTCGAGTGTGCAAAGTAGCCAAATGAAACTTTTACTGGATTTGCACTTATTTTATCAAATCTCATCTCCACCACACAGGACAAGTTTGCATCTGTTATTGTTTTGGAGAAAATTGTGGTCATTTCATTTATGCACGATATGTGTTCAGATTGGTTTTATATTGCATTTGGCACATGGTGATGACTATCTCGAGAGTGCAAAGTAGCCAAATGAAACTTTTACTGGATTTCCACTTAATTTATCAAATCTCATCTCCACCACACAGGACAAGTTTGCATCTGTTATAGTTTTGGAGATAATTGTGGTCATTTAATTTATGCGCGAAATGTGTTCAGATTGGTTTTATATTGCATTTGGCACATGGTGATGACTATCTCGAGAGTGCAAAGTAGCCAAATGAAACTTTTACTGGATTTCCACTTATTTTATCAAATCTCATCTCCACCACACAGGACAAGTTTGCATCTGTTATAGTTTTGGTGATAATTGTGGTCATTTAATTTATGCGCGAAATGTGTTCAGATTGGTTTTATATTGCATTTGGCACATGGTGACGATTATCTCGAGTGTGCAAAGTAGCCAAATGAAACTTTTACTGGATTTGCACTTATTTTATCAAATCTCATCTCCACCACACAGGACAAGTTTGCATCTGTTATTGTTTTGGAGAAAATTGTGGTCATTTCATTTATACACGAAATGTGTTCAGATTGGTTTTATATTGCATTTGGCACATGGTGATGACTATCTCGAGAGTGCAAAGTAGCCAAATGAAACTTTTACTGGATTTCCACTTATTTTATCAAATCTCATCTCCACCACACAGGACAAGTTTGCATCTGTTATAGTTTTGGAGATAATTGTGGTCATTTAATTTATGCGCAAAATGTGTTCAGATTGGTTTTATATTGCATTTGGCACATGGTGATGACTATCTCGAGAGTGCAAAGTAGCCAAATGAAACTTTTACTGGATTTCCACTTATTTTATCAAATCTCATCTCCACCACACAGGACAAGTTTGCATCTGTTATTGTTTTGTAGAAAATTGTGGTCATTTCATTTCTGCACGAAATGTGTTCAGATTGGTTTTATATTGCATTTGGCACATGGTGACGATTATCTCGAAAGTGCAAAAGAGTTAAATGAAACTTTTACTGGATTTGCACTTATTTTATCAAATCTCATCTCCACCACACAGGACAAGTTTGCATCTGTTATAGTTTTGGAGATAATTGTGGTCATTTAATTTATGCGCGAAATGTGTTCATATTGGTTTTATATTGCATTTGGCACATGGTGACGATTATCTCGAGAGAGCAAAGTAGCCAAATGAAACTTTTACTGGATTTCCACTTATTTTATCAAATCTCATCTCCACCACACAGGACAAGTTTGCACCTGTTATAGTTTTGGAGATAATTGTGGTCATTTCATTTATGCACGAAATGTGTTCAGATTGGTTTTATATTGCATTTGGCACATGGTGATGATTATCTCGAGAGTGCAAAGTAACCAAATGAATTTTTTCTGGATTTCCACTTATTTTATCAAATCTCATCTCCACCACACAGGACAAGTTTGCATCTGTTATAGTTTTGGAGAAAATTGTGGTCATTTAATTTATGCACGAAATGTATTCAGATTGGTTTTATATTGCATTTGGGACATGGTGACGATTATCTCGAGAGTGCAAAGTAGCCAAATGAAACTTTTACTGGATTTCCACTTATTTTATCAAATCTCATCTCCACCACACAGGACAAGTTTGCATCTGTTATAGTTTTGGTGATAATTGTGGTCATTTAATTTATGCGCGAAATGTGTTCAGATTGGTTTTATATTGCATTTGGCACATGGTGACGATTATCTCGAGAGTGCAAAAGAGTTAAATAAAACTTTTACTGGATTTCCACTTATTTTATCAAATCTCATCTCCTCCACACAGGACAAGTTTGCATCTGTTATAGTTTTGGAGATAGTTGTGGTCATTTAATTTATGCGCGAAATGTGTTCAGATTGGTTTTATATTGCATTTGGCACATGGTGACGATTATCTCGAGAGTGCAAAGTAGCCAAATGAAACTTTTACTGGATTTCCACTTATTTTATCAAATCTCATCTCCACCACACAGGACAAGTTTGCATCTGTTATAGTTTTGGAGAAAATTGTGGTCATTTCATTTATGCGCGAAATGTGTACAGATTGGTTTTATATTGCATTTGGCACATGGTGATGATTATCTCGAGAGTGCAAAGTAGCCAAATGAAACTTTTACTGGATTTCCACTTATTTTATCAAATCTCATCTCCACCACACAGGACAAGTTTGCATCTGTTATAGTTTTGGAGAAAATTGTGGTCATTTAATTTATGCGCGAAATGTGTTCAGATTGGTTTTATATTGCATTTGGCACATGGTGACGATTATCTCGAGAGTGCAAAGTAGCCAAATGAAACTTTTACTGGATTTCCACTTATTTTATCAAATCTCATCTCCACCACACAGGACAAGTTTGCATCTGTTATAGTTTTGGTGATAAATGTGGTCATTTAATTTATGCGCGAAATGTGTTCAGATTGGTTTTATATTGCATTTGGCACATGGTGACGATTATCTCGAGTGTGCAAAGTAGCCAAATTAAACTTTTACTGGATTTGCACTTATTTTATCAAATCTCATCTCCACCACACAGGACAAGTTTGCATCTGTTATTGTTTTTGAGAAAATTGTGGTCATTTCATTTATGGACGAAATGTGTTCAGATTGGTTTTATATTGCATTTGGCACATGGTGACGATTATCTCGAGAGTGCAAAAGAGTTAAATGAAACTTTTACTGGATTTCCACTTATTTTATCAAATCTCATCTCCACCACACAGGACAAGTTTGCATCTGTTATAGTTTTGGAGATAATTGTGGTCATTTAATTTATGCGCGAAATGTGTTCAGATTGGTTTTATATTGCATTTGGCACATGGTGATGACTATCTCGAGAGTGCAAAGTAGCCAAATGAAACTTTTACTGGATTTCCACTTATTTTATCAAATCTCATCTCCACCACACAGGACAAGTTTGCATCTGTTATAGTTTTGGTGATAATTGTGGTCATTTAATTTATGCGCGAAATGTGTTCAGATTGGTTTTATATTGCATTTGGCACATGGTGACGATTATCTCGAGAGAGCAAAGTAGCCAAATGAAACTTTTACTGGATTTCCACTTATTTTATCAAATCTCATCTCCACCACACAGGACAAGTTTGCACCTGTTATAGTTTTGGAGATAATTGTGGTCATTTCATTTATGCACGAAATGTGTTCAGATTGGTTTTATATTGCATTTGGCACATGGTGACGATTATCTCGAGAGTGCAAAAGAGTTAAATGAAACTTTTACTGGATTTCCACTTATTTTATCAAATCTCATCTCCACCACACAGGACAAGTTTGCATCTGTTATAGTTTTGGAGAAAATTGTGGTCATTTCATTTATGCGCGAAATGTGTTCAGATTGGTTTTATATTGCATTTGGCACATGGTGATGATTATCTCGAGAGTGCAAAGTAACCAAATGAATTTTTTCTGGATTTCCACTTATTTTATCAAATCTCATCTCCACCACACAGGACAAGTTTGCATCTGTTATAGTTTTGGAGAAAATTGTGGTCATTTAATTTATGCACGAAATGTGTTCAGATTGGTTTTATATTGCATTTGGGACATGGTGACGATGATCTCGAGAGTGCAAAGTAGCCAAATGAAACTTTTACTGGATTTCCACTTATTTTATCAAATCTCATCTCCACCACACAGGACAAGTTTGCATCTGTTATAGTTTTGGTGATAATTGTGGTCATTTAATTTATGCGCGAAATGTGTTCAGATTGGTTTTATATTGCATTTGGCACATGGTGACGATTATCTCGAGAGTGCAAAAGAGTTAAATAAAACTTTTACTGGATTTCCACTTATTTTATCAAATCTCATCTCCACCACACAGGACAAGTTTGCATCTGTTATTGTTTTTGAGAAAATTGTGGTCATTTCATTTATGCACGAAATGTGTTCAGATTGGTTTTATATTGCATTTGGCACATGGTGACGATTATCTCGAGAGTGCAAAAGAGTTAAATGAAACTTTTACTGGATTTCCACTTATTTTATCAAATCTCATCTCCACCACACAGGACAAGTTTGCATCTGTTATAGTTTTGGAGATAATTGTGGTCATTTAATTTATGCGCGAAATGTGTTCAGATTGGTTTTATATTGCATTTGGCACATGGTGATGACTATCTCGAGAGTGCAAAGTAGCCAAATGAAACTTTTACTGGATTTCCACTTATTTTATCAAATCTCATCTCCACCACACAGGACAAGTTTGCATCTGTTATAGTTTTGGTGATAATTGTGGTCATTTAATTTATGCGCGAAATGTGTTCAGATTGGTTTTATATTGCAACTAGAAGGTGGCCCGATTCTACGCATCGGGTATTCTAGAATTTACGTATTGTGTAGTTCATGTATGATTTTTGTTATATATATGTGCGGTATGTGCGTATATTTGTGTGTGCAGCGTTGTCTGTGTGTGGGTGTCTGTGTAGGGCAGTTGTTTGTGGTTTCCAGTGTGTGTGTGTGGTGTGTTGTGCAGTGCGCGCGCGCGCGTGTGTGTGTGTGTTGGGGGGAGGTGTGCACTCTCCATCGTGCTCCATCCCCTATGCTGCGCACCCCTCATCGTGCTACATCTCCCATCCTGCGCACTCCCAAACGTGCTCCATCCGCCATGCTGCGCACTCCCAAACGTGCTCCATCCGCCATGCTGGGCACTCCTCATCGTGCTCCATCCCCCATGCAGTGCACTCCCTATCGTGCTCCATCCCCTATGCTGCGCACCCCCCATCGTGCTCCATCTCCCATGCTGCGCACTCTCAAACGTGCTCCATCCGCCATGCTGCGCACTCCCAAACGTGGTCCATCCGCCATGCTGCGCACTCCCAAACATGCTCCATCCGCCATACTCCGCACTCGCCATCGTGCTGCATCCGCCATGCTGCGCACTCCCAAACGTGCTCCATCCGCCATGCTGCGCACTCCCAAACGTGCTCCATCCGCCATGCTGCGCACTGCCAAACGTGCTCCATCCGCCATGCTGCGCACTGCCAAACGTACTCCATCCGCCATGCTGCGCACTGCCAAACGTGCTCCATCCGCCATGCTGCGCATTACCAAACGTGCTCCATCCGCCATGCTGCGCCAGCATCAGCCTCTCTACCCGCATCATCAGCCTCTCTGCCCGCAGCATCAGCCTCTCTCCTCCCAGCATCAGCGTCTCTGTCCCTAGCATCAGGCTCTCTCCTTCCAGCCTCCCTCAGCATCAGCCTCCCTTTCCCAGCCTTCCCAAGGATCAGCCTCTCTCCTCCCAGCCTCCTTCCTCCCAGCCTCCCTCTCCCAGCCTCCCTCAGCATCAGCCTTCCTGTCCCAGTCTCTCCCAGCATCAGCCTCCCCAAGCATCAGCCTCCACCAGCATCAGCCTCTGTTCTTCCAGCCTCCTCCAGCATCAGCTTCCCTAAGCATCAGCCTCCCTCGTCCCAGCCTCCCTCAGCATCAGCCTCTCTCCTTCCAGCCTCCCTCAGCATCAGCCTCCTCTCCCCAGCCTTCCCTAGGATCAGCCTCTCTCCTCCCAGCCTCCTTCTTCCCAGCTTTCCCATCCCAGCCTCCTTCAGCATCAGCATTTCCCTCTTCCCCATGATCAGCCTCTCTGCTCCCAGCCTCCTCCAGCACGCCCTGCTCCTCTGCCGACACTCACACACCCGATCGCATGCACTCACACACACACCCGATGGCATCCACTCACACACACACCCGATCGCATCCACTCACACACACACCCGATCGCATCCACTCACACACACACCCGATCGCATCCACTCACACACACACCCGATCGCATCCACTCACACACACACCCGATCGCATCCACTCACACACACACCAGATCGCATCCACTCACACACACCCGATCGCATCCACTCACACACACTCGATCGCATCCACTCACACACACAGACACTGACGATATCGCACTTACGCGCTCATACTCACAACATCCGGGGATATCACATGCTTCTGGCCATGTGATCCTCCGTCAGGTCCTGGAAGATCACAACAGCACATTTTCGCCGCCGAGAAGCAAGCGATATCCCAGGATGTCGTGAGTATGTGGATGCGATGTGAGGTGTGTGTGAGGTGTGTATGAGAGTGAGTGTGAGTGTGATCTGATGTGTGTGTATGTTTGTGTGTGTGCGTGTGGACCTTCCGGCGCAGCAGGACCTTGATGGGCTTGTAACCATGGTTACCTTGCTCGCATGGTTACCAACGTATCCACACCACTCCCACCACTGCCGTGGGAGCGGGGGCCGGGGGAGGGGGAGGGAGTACAGTACTCACCTCCGTGACAGCGCTTGTAACCATGCGAGTATCCACACCACCCCTTTGGGAGCGGGGGCCGGGGGGGGGGGGGGGGGGTTGGTGGGAGATAGGGAGTACCGTACTCACCTCCGTGACAGCCGTGTCAGTTATAGAAATGCGCGGGGAGAGGGAGGGGGTGGGGCCAGAGCTAACGTGCATTGCGTGAGGGGGGCGGGGCGTGGCGTGGCTGAATTGCCAATGCCTGCAGGGTGCCGGGGCGAGAGGCCAATCTGTGGGTGGGGCGGAGCCTGGGCGAGCGGCTGGCCAATCCGTGTGGGGGCGCAGCCTGGGTGAGCGGCCAATCCGTGTGGGGGGGCGGGGCCATGGCGAGCCCAGCGGCCAATCAGCTTTGTGTCACCGTAAGGACACAATTTTGGAGCATGACAGACAGACAGACAGACAGATAGACAGACAGACAGACAGACAGAATAAGGCAATTATATATATAGATTGGCACATGGTGACGATTATCTCGAGTGTGCAAAGTAGCCAAATGAAACTTTTACTGGATTTGCACTTATTTTATCAAATCTCATCTCCACCACAAAGAACAAGTTTGCATCTGTTATTGTTTTGGAGAAAATTGTGGTCATTTCATTTATGCACGAAATGTGTTCAGATTGGTTTTATATTGCATTTGGCACATGGTGACGATTATCTCGAGAGTGCAAAAGAGTTAAATGAAACTTTTACTGGATTTCCACTTATTTTATCAAATCTCATCTCCACTACACAGGACAAGTTTGCATCTGTTATTGTTTTGGAGAAAATTGTGGTCATTTCATTTATGCGCGAAATGTGTTTAGATTGGTTTTATATTGCATTTGGCACATGGTGACGATTATCTCGAGAGTGCAAAGTAGCCAAATGAAACTTTTACTGGATTTCCACTTATTTTATCAAATCTCATCTCCACCACACAGGACAAGTTTGCATCTGTTATAGTTTTGGAGAAAATTGTGGTCATTTAATTTATGCGCGAAATGTGTTTCAGATTGGTTTTATATTGCATTTGGCACATGGTGATGATTATCTCGAGAGTGCAAAGTAGCCAAATGAAACTTTTACTGGATTTCCACTTATTTTATCAAATCTCATCTCCACCACAAAGGACAAGTTTGCATATGTTATTGTTTTGGAGAAAATTGTGGTCATTTCATTTATGTACGAAAAGTGTTCAGATTGGTTTTATATTGCATTTGGCACATGGTGACGATTATCTCGAGAGTGCAAAAGAGTTAAATGAATCTTTTACTGGATTTCCACTTATTTTATCAAATCTCATCTCCACCACACAGGACAAGTTTGCATCTGTTATAGTTTTGGAGAAAATTGTGGTCATTTCATTTATGCGCGAAATGTGTTTAGATTGGTTTTATATTGCATTTGGCACATGGTGACGATTATCTCGAGAGTGCAAAGTAGCCAAATGAAAGTTTTACTGGATTTCCACTTATTTTATCAAATCTCATCTCCACCACACAGGACAAGTTTGCATCTGTTATAGTTTTGGAGAAAATTGTGGTCATTTCATTTATGCGCGAAATGTGTTCAGATTGGTTTTATATTGCATTTGGCACATGGTGACGATTATCTCGAGAGTGCAAAGTAGCCAAATGAAACTTTTACTGGATTTCCACTTATTTTATCAAATCTCATCTCCACCACACAGGACAAGTTTGCATCTGTTGTAGTTTTGGAGAAAAGTGTGGTCATTTAATTTATGCGCGAAATGTGTTCAGATTGGTTTTATATTGCATTTGGCACATGGTGATGATTATCTCGAGAGTGCAAAGTAGCCAAATGAAACTTTTACTGGATTTCCACTTATTTTATCAAATCTCATCTCCACCACACAGGACAAGTTTGCATCTGTTATAGTTTTGGAGAAAATTGTAGTCATTTAATTTATGCGCGAAATGTGTTCATATTGGTTTTATATTGCATTTGGCACATGGTGCCGATTATCTCGAGAGTGCAAAGTAGCCAAATGAAACTTTTACTGGATTTCCACTTATTTTATCAAATCTCATCTCCACCACACAGGACAAGTTTGCATCTGTTATAGTTTTGGAGATAATTGTGGTCATTTAATTTATGCGCGAAATGTGTTCAGATTGGTTTTATATTGCATTTGGCACATGGTGACGATTATCTCGAGAGTGCAAAAGAGTTAAATGAAACTTTTAATGGATTTCCACTTATTTTATCAAATCTCATCTCCACCACACAGGACCAGTTTGCATCTGTTATAGTTTTGGAGAAAATTGTGGTCATTTCATTTATGCGCGAAATGTGTTCAGATTGGTTTTATATTGCATTTGGCACATGGTGATGATTATCTCGAGAGTGCAAAGTAGCCAAATGAAACTTTTACTGGATTTCCACTTATTTTATCAAATCTCATCTCCACCACACAGGACAAGTTTGCATCTGTTATAGTTTTGGAGAAAATTGTGGTCATTTCATTTATGCGCGAAATGTGTTCAGATTGGTTTTTTATTGCATTTGGCACATGGTGACGATTATCTCGAGAGTGCAAAGTAGCCAAATGAAACTTTTACTGGATTTCCACCTATTTTATCAAATCTCATCTCCACCACACAGGACAAGTTTGCATCTGTTATAGTTTTGGTGATAATTGTGGTCATTTAATTTATGCGCGAAATGTGTTCAGATTGGTTTTATATTGCATTTGTCACATGGTGACGATTATCTCGAGTGTGCAAAGTAGCCAAATGAAACTTTTACTGGATTTGCACTTATTTTATCAAATCTCATCTCCACCACACAGGACAAGTTTGCATCTGTTATTGTTTTGGAGAAAATTGTGGTCATTTCATTTATGCACGAAATGTGTTCAGATTGGTTTTATATTGCATTTGGCACATGGTGACGATTATCTCGAGAGTGCAAAAGAGTTAAATGAAACTTTTACTGGATTTCCACTTATTTTATCAAATCTCATCTCCACCACACAGGACAAGTTTGCATCTGTTATAGTTTTGGAGATAATTGTGGTCATTTAATTTATGCGCGAAATGTGTTCAGATTGGTTTTATATTGCATATGGCACATGGTGATGACTATCTCGAGAGTGCAAAGTAGCCAAATGAAACTTTTACTGGATTTCCACTTATTTTATCAAATCTCATCTCCACCACACAGGACAAGTTTGCATCTGTTATAGTTTTGGTGATAATTGTAGTCATTTCATTTATGCGCGAAATGTGTTTAGATTGGTTTTATATTGCATTTGGCACATGGTGACGATTATTTCGAGAGTGCAAAGTAGCCAAATGAAACTTTTACTGGATTTCCACTTATTTTATCAAATCTCATCTCCACCACACAGGACAACTTTGCATCTGTTATAGTTTTGGAGAAAATTGTGGTCATTTAATTTATGCGCGAAATGTGTTTCAGATTGGTTTTATATTGCATTTGGCACATGGTGATGATTATCTCGAGAGTGCAAAGTAGCCAAATGAAACTTTTACTGGATTTCCACTTATTTTATCAAATCTCATCTCCACCACACAGGACAAGTTTGCATCTGTTATTGTTTTGGAGAAAATTGTGGTCATTTCATTTATGTACGAAATGTGTTCAGATTGGTTTTATATTGCATTTGGCACATGGTGACGATTATCTCGAGAGTGCAAAAGAGTTAAATGAAACTTTTACTGGATTTCCACTTATTTTATCAAATCTCATCTCCACCACACAGGACAAGTTTGCATCTGTTATAGTTTTGGAGAAAATTGTGGTCATTTCATTTATGCGCGAAATTTGTTTAGATTGGTTTTATATTGCATTTGGCACATGGTGACGATTATCTCGAGAGTTCAAAGTAGCCAAATGAAACTTTTACTGGATTTCCACTTATTTTATCAAATCTCATCTCCACCACACAGGACAAGTTTGCATCTGTTATAGTTTTGGAGAAAATTGTGGTCATTTCATTTATGCGCGAAATGTGTTCAGATTGGTTTTATATTGCATTTGGCACATGGTGACGATTATCTCGAGTGTGCAAAGTAGCCAAATTAAACTTTTACTGGTTTTGCACTTATTTTATCAAATCTCATCTCCACCACACAGGACAAGTTTGCATCTGTTGTTGTTTTGGAGATAAGTGTGGTCATTTAATTTATGCGCGAAATGTGTTCAGATTGGTTTTATATTGCATTAGGCACATGGTGATGATTATCTCGAGAGTGCAAAGTAGCCAAATGAAACTTTTACTGGATTTCCACTTATTTTATCAAATCTCATCTCCACCACACAGGACAAGTTTGCATCTGTTATAGTTTTGGAGAAAATTGTGGTCATTTAATTTATGCGCGAAATGTGTTCATATTGGTTTTATATTGCATTTGGCACATGGTGACGATTATCTCGAGAGTGCAAAGTAGCCAAATGAAACTTTTACTGGATTTCCACTTATTTTATCAAATCTCATCTCCACCACACAGGACAAGTTTGCATCTGTTATAGTTTTGGAGATAATTGTGGTCATTTAATTTATGCGCGAAATGTGTTCAGATTGGTTTTATATTGCATTTGGCACATGGTGATGACTATCTCGAGAGTGCAAAGTAGCCAAATGAAACTTTTACTGGATTTCCACTTATTTTATCAAATCTCATCTCCACCACACAGGACAAGTTTGCATCTGTTATAGTTTTGGAGAAAATTGTGGTCATTTCATTTATGCGCGAAATGTGTTCAGATTGGTTTTATATTGCATTGGCACATGGTGACGATTATCTCGAGTGTGCAAAGTAGCCAAATGAAACTTTTACTGGTTTTGCACTTATTTTATCAAATCTCATCTCCACCACACAGGACAAGTTTGCATCTGTTATTGTTTTGGAGAAAATTGTGGTCATTTCATTTATGCACGAAATGTGTTCAGATTGGTTTTATATTGCATTTGGCACATGGTGACGATTATCTCGAGAGTGCAAAAGAGTAAAATGAAACTTTTACTGGATTTCTACTTATTTTATCAAATCTCATCTCCACCACACAGGACAAGTTTGCATCTGTTACAGTTTTGGAGAAAATTGTGGTCATTTCATTTATGCGCGAAATGTGTTCAGATTGGTTTTATATTGTATTTGGCACATGGTGATGATTATCTCGAGAGTGCAAAGTAGCCAAATGAAACTTTTACTGGATTTCCACTTATTTTATCAAATCTCATCTCCACCACACAGGACAAGTTTGCATCTGTTATAGTTTTGGAGAAAATTGTGGTCATTTAATTTATGCGCGAAATGTGTTCAGATTGGTTTTATATTGCATTTGGCACATGGTGACGATTATCTCGAGAGTGCAAAGTAGCTGTTACGGGGGGCTGTCTGATAATAACCGAAAGGAGTATCAGACAGTCAGGGTCCACCGTGCAAAGACTTTGCTGCAGACTATGGCAGAGTGCAATACCTCTGTTAACTCACAGAAGGATATAATAAGTAAGTAAAGCAATTCCTCCCTTACTTGGAGGGTGTGTGGAATGATCTCTGTTAACAATCACAGAGACAAAGGCAATGTGTGCGAAATGGCACCTACCTAGGTCCGCTCTTCTAGTGGTGCAAAAGAGACGAACAGCAGCGTAAGCCGCACAAAGCTCCTACCTGCGTTCGCTCCACTAGTGTGCGAGGACACGAACCACTAGATATGGCACCTGCCTAGGTCCGCTCTTCTAGTGGTGCAAAAGAGACGAACAGCAGCGTAAGCCGCACAAAGCTCCTACCTCTGTTCGCTCCCCTAGTGTGCGAGGATACGAACAACTGCCAGACGCAGTATAAGGAACGTTACCCTAGCGGCAACGTCCACCTACGAGTAGAATCACAAGGCCCAGCCAGACCATGTGCCTCAGGCACCTGCCTATGTCCGCTCCCCTAAGAGGTAAGGATACGGACAGCAGCCGAAGCTGTAAGGTATAAGAACGCTACCCTGCCGGTAGCGCTCACCTAGCATAGACAGAGGAATGCCTAGAGGAACGCGCACAGAGCGTCTACTCATATGCATGAACCAAGAGGACTGAGCACCATGCGGCGTGTGTCAGGGTCTTATATAGACTCTGTGCCTCATCCAAGATGGAGGACACCAGAGCCAATCCGCTGCCAGAACGACAGGAGTGACGTCATGCTGGCCTATCACCGAGCAAGACGTCACAAGCACATGACCAGCGACCAATCTGCATAGAAGGTGTCAGAGACATGTGACCTCGTGTCAGCGATGATGTCACCCACACATGTGCAATGGCTCCAAGATTGGACTTAGTCTCCGGCGCTCGCACATGTGCAGTAGCAAGAAATCTGGACTTAGTCTTCAGCGCTCGCACATGTGCAGTAGCACGAAATCTGGACTTAGTCTCCAGCGCTCGCACATGTGCAGTAGCACGAAATCTGGACTTAGTCTCCAGCGCTCGCACATGTGCAGTAGCAAGAAATCTGGACTTAGTCTCCAGCGCTCGCACATGTGCAGTAGCAAGAAATCTGGACATAGTCTCCAGTGCTCGCAGCAACCGTAACAGTACCTCCCCCTCAAGGGCCCCCCTCCCGGCGACGCAGGTAATCGGCAACTAAGTCGGGAGCATGGACAGCCTCCTCAGGCTCCCAAGAGCGATGTTCCGGGCCATAGCCCTCCCAATCTATCAAGAAGAACCTGCGCCCTCTAACCATCTTAGAACCAACTATGGCTCGTACCTCATAGCTAGAGCGAGAGGAATCAGAGGCAGGAGAGTGCACTTCACGAGCGTGAGGTAAAATAGCCGGCTTTAGCAGTGAGACATGGAATTTGTCATGAATCCTAAGATGGACAGGTAACTTCAATTGATAGACTACAGGATTTACCTGTCGAAGAACCTCATAAGGACCCAGGAAGCGAGGAGCAAATTTGACAGAGCTCACTCTAAGTCTCACGTGTTTTGCAGAGAGCCACACAAAGTCCCCTGGAGAAAAGACAGGAGCCGGGCGACGAAACCTATCGGACACCGTCTTCATACGGTCCTTAGCTGCTTGGATCGACTCTTGAGTCCGATCCCAAACCTCTCTGGCATTAGTTGCCCAGTCGGCCACAAGAGGAGGAGGTGCAGCAGCGGGAAACGGTACCGGTACCCTAGGGTGTTGCCCATTATTGAGTACGAACGGTGTCTGCCCAGTGGCCTCAGCCAGCGAATTGTTAAGGGCAAATTCTGCCCAGGGTAGGAGGGAGGACCAGTTATCATGGTTCTCAGCAACAAAGTGTCGAAGGTATATAATCATAGATTGATTGGTACGTTCAACCAAACCATTAGTCTCCGGATGGTATGCCGAAGAGAGATTCAACTCAATTTGCAGAAGGCTACAAAGATCTCGCCAGAAACGGGAAGTAAATTGCGGGCCTCTATCACAAATGATACGATCTGGCATCCCGTGAAGCCTAAAGACATGCTTGAGGAATAGTTTGGCTAGTACCCTGGAAGATGGGATTCTCGATAACAGTACGAGATGAACCATCCGGGAGAAATGGTCCATAATGACCCACACAAATCTATGTCCCTGTGAACATGGAAGATCACCCACAAAGTCCATGCCTACCACCTCCCATGGTCTATCTGGCACTGGTAAAGGATGCAAGAGCCCAGCCGGTCTCTGCCGTAATGGACGGTTGCGAGCACACGAGTAGCAGGAACCGACATATCTCTTGACGTGGCTGGCTAAGTGTGGCCACCAATACCACCTCTCCAGTAACTCTCGTGTCCGCCTAATACCAAAATGCCCACCCACCTTTGAGGTGTGGGCCCATGACAGTATATCATTCTGTCGATCAGGCGGAACAAAGGTCTTGCCCGGTGGGATTTGGTCTAACGTCACAGGGGAGAGCGTATGAAAAACCCTGGAGGGAAGGATAAGACGAGGTTCGTCAATCTCTTCCTGGGTAGAAAGCATAGAGCGAGACAGGGCGTCTGCCTTGTTATTCTTACTCCCAGACAGATAGTTGATGGAGAAGTGAAAGCGGGAGAAAAACAAGGACCAGCGGGCTTGGCGAGGATTCAGACGCTGAGCGGTTTGTAAGTACGTCAGATTCTTATGGTCTGTATAGACCTGGAAAGGATGTTTCGCTCCTTCCAGCAAGTGACGCCACTCCTCCAAGGCTAATCTCAAGGCGAGCAGTTCCCTATCCCCAATGGTATAGTTTCTCTCTGCCGGTGAAAAGGTTTTAGCAAAGAAGAAACACGGCCTTTTTCTACCTGCACCGTTCTTTTGATACAAGACCGCACCAGCACCCACTGAAGAGGCATCAACCTCTAAGAGGAAGGGCTTATTCTCATCGGGTCTTTGAAGAACGGGAGCAGTTGAAAAGTGTCTTTTTACTGCCTCAAAAGCCTGAGATGTCTCAGTAGACCAGGCTTTGGGATTAGCACCTTTCTTAGTCAAGGCCACCAAAGGGGCCACCAAAGTAGAAAAATGGGGTATGAACTGCCTGTAATAATTTATGAATCCTAAGAAGCGTTGCACCGCCTTCAAGGAATGAGGTTCGGACCATTGCAGGACAGCAGAGAGCTTCGCAGGATCCATAGCCAGACCCTCTTGTGAGATAATGTAACCCAAAAAAGGCAATGAGGACTGCTCGAATACACATTTCTCGAGTTTAGCAAACAACGAGTGCTCCCTTAAACGGGAAAGGACACGAACGACATCCTGACGATGAGTCTCCAGATCAGGAGAAAAAATCAGGATGTCGTCCAGATACACCACTACTGAGGATAACAGTAAATCCCTGAACACATCGTTTACGAAGTCCTGAAATACTGCGGGTGCATTACATAACCCAAAAGGCATGACGAGGTATTCATAGTGACCGTCTCGGGTGTTAAAAGCGGTCTTCCATTCGTCACCCTTTCGAATTCGTACCAAGTTATACGCACCCCGCAGATCCAACTTCGTAAAAACTTGAGCTCCTCTCAGTCTGTCAAAGAGCTCCGAAATTAAAGGTAATGGGTATTTGTTCTTTATTGTGATTGCGTTGAGACCCCTGTAATCTATGCAGGGACGCAAATCACCCTCTTTCTTCCGAACAAAGAAAAACCCAGCTCCCGCGGGAGAGACAGACTTACGAATGAACCCCTTCTCTAAACTCTCTCTTATATAGGTCGACATGGCCTCCGACTCAGGTATCGACAGGGGGTAAACCCTGCCTTTAGGTGGAACCGAACCTGGGATAAGGTCTATGGCACAGTCATACGGCCTATGGGGTGGAAGAACCTCAGCACCCTGTTTGGAGAACACGTCAGCGAAATCCAAATAGGGTGTAGGTATGGGAGAGAGATCAGTTGATGCAACCGCAACGACCTTAGGTGGTAAGGGAAGACATCGGGACTGACATTTCGAACCCCAACTAATAATGCTGTCAGACTCCCAGTCAATGTGAGGAGCATGAGTCCGAAGCCATGGAAGACCCAGAAGGACGTCGTCTATACCCTCAGGCAAAACAAGAAAAGAAATCTCCTCTATGTGACCCTGAGACAGGGAAAGGCGCAAGGGAACTGTCCTCAATGTAATGGAGTCAGACAACATAGTTCCATTAACAACACGGACAGGAATAGGCGCCTCTAACATGATAGAGGGAATATTGTGTCCCTTTACAAATCCTGAGGACACAAAAATCCCGTCAGCTCCGGAATCCACAAAAGCCATAATAGGCCATGTATTCTCAGATAACGAGAGCTGACCTGGGATACAACACTTAGAGGGTGCAGAAGACGTCTCTAGTAACCCCCCTCTAATGGTTACTAGGCCAGGGAGTTTCCCTGACGACTAGGACACTTGTTGGCATAGTGCCCAGCCTGACGACATACGTAACATATAGGAGGACCAGACTTGCGTAGTCTGGAGAACGTATGACCTAACTCCATAGGAGTGGGAGATGTTTCAGATGCTGAGGAAGATGGTAGTGGACCCTCAACAACTGGAATAGCCCGATGCTTAGGGCGTGAGGAAGAGACCTCGAGTCTACGTTCCTTATGGCGTACATCGATCCTCGTTGCAACTGTGATCAAGTCCTCCAGAGAAGCAGGGACCTCACGAGTAGCAAGGGCATCCTTGACATAGCCTGCCAACCCTCTCCAGAAGATAGGAATCAACACCTTCTCTGGCCAATCTAGTTCTGCCACCAGAGTTCTAAAAGCAATGGCATAAGAACTAGTGGATAACGAACCCTGAGATAGATCTAACAGTCTCAGGGCCGCATCATGGGTAACCTGCGGACCCATGAATACCGCCTTAAGAGCATCAAGAAAGTCTTGATGTCTCAGAGTAACCACATCAGAGCGCTCCCATAGGGGAGTCGCCCATTCTAAGGCTTTGTCCTGAAGTAATGAGATGATAAAGCCTACTCTGGACCTCTCCGTAGAGAAGCGAGAAGAGTTGACCTCTAGGTGTATCTGACACTGACTAATGAAACCACGACATGATCTGGCATCGCCAGAATATCTGTTTGGCAGAGCAAGTCGAGGATCATGTGCAGATGTCACCATGGTCTGAGGTTTATCCTCTATACTCTTGAGCCGTGACTCAAGTACTTGTATGTAACGGTGTAACTGCTGATATTCTGCCATAACTGCCAGACCCTTGGCTCAGTCCTAATGTTACGGGGGGCTGTCTGATAATAACCGAAAGGAGTATCAGACAGTCAGGGTCCACCGTGCAAAGACTTTGCTGCAGACTATGGCAGAGTGCAATACCTCTGTTAACTCACAGAAGGATATAATAAGTAAGTAAAGCAATTCCTCCCTTACTTGGAGGGTGTGTGGAATGATCTCTGTTAACAATCACAGAGACAAAGGCAATGTGTGCGAAATGGCACCTACCTAGGTCCGCTCTTCTAGTGGTGCAAAAGAGACGAACAGCAGCGTAAGCCGCACAAAGCTCCTACCTGCGTTCGCTCCACTAGTGTGCGAGGACACGAACCACTAGATATGGCACCTGCCTAGGTCCGCTCTTCTAGTGGTGCAAAAGAGACGAACAGCAGCGTAAGCCGCACAAAGCTCCTACCTCTGTTCGCTCCCCTAGTGTGCGAGGATACGAACAACTGCCAGACGCAGTATAAGGAACGTTACCCTAGCGGCAACGTCCACCTACGAGTAGAATCACAAGGCCCAGCCAGACCATGTGCCTCAGGCACCTGCCTATGTCCGCTCCCCTAAGAGGTAAGGATACGGACAGCAGCCGAAGCTGTAAGGTATAAGAACGCTACCCTGCCGGTAGCGCTCACCTAGCATAGACAGAGGAATGCCTAGAGGAACGCGCACAGAGCGTCTACTCATATGCATGAACCAAGAGGACTGAGCACCATGCGGCGTGTGTCAGGGTCTTATATAGACTCTGTGCCTCATCCAAGATGGAGGACACCAGAGCCAATCCGCTGCCAGAACGACAGGAGTGACGTCATGCTGGCCTATCACCGAGCAAGACGTCACAAGCACATGACCAGCGACCAATCGGCATAGAAGGTGTCAGAGACATGTGACCTCGTGTCAGCGATGATGTCACCCACACATGTGCAATGGCTCCAAGATTGGACTTAGTCTCCGGCGCTCGCACATGTGCAGTAGCAAGAAATCTGGACTTAGTCTCCAGCGCTCGCACATGTGCAGTAGCACGAAATCTGGACTTAGTCTCCAGCGCTCGCACATGTGCAGTAGCAAGAAATCTGGACTTAGTCTCCAGCGCTCGCACATGTGCAGTAGCAAGAAATCTGGACATAGTCTCCAGTGCTCGCAGCAACCGTAACAGTAGCCAAATGAAACTTTTACTGGATTTCCACTTATTTTATCAAATCTCATATCCACCACACAGGACAAGTTTGCATCTGTTATAGTTTTGGTGATAATTGTGGTCATTTAATTTATGCGCGAAATGTGTTCAGATTGGTTTTATATTGCATTTGTCACATGGTGACGATTATCTCGAGTGTGCAAAGTAGCCAAATGAAACTTTTACTGGATTTGCACTTATTTTATCAAATCTGATCTCCACCACACAGGACAAGTTTGCATCTGTTATTGTTTTGGAGAAAATTGTGGTCATTTCATTTATGCACGAAATGTGTTCAGATTGGTTTTATATTGCATTTGGCACATGGTGACGATTATCTCGAGAGTGCAAAAGAGTTAAATGAAACTTTTACTGGATTTCCACTTATTTTATCAAATCTCATCTCCACCACACAGGACAAGTTTGCATCTGTTATAGTTTTGGAGATAATTGTGGTCATTTAATTTATGCGCGAAATGTGTTCAGATTGGTTTTATATTGCATTTGGCACATGGTGATGACTATCTCGAGAGTGCAAAGTAGCCAAATGAAACTTTTACTGGTTTTGCACTTATTTTATCAAATCTCATCTCCACCACACAGGACAAGTTTGCATCTGTTGTTGTTTTGGAGATAAGTGTGGTCATTTAATTTATGCGCGAAATGTGTTCAGATTGGTTTTATATTGCATTTGGCACATGGTGATGATTATCTCGAGAGTGCAAAGTAGCCAAATGAAACTTTTACTGGATTTCCACTTATTTTATCAAATCTCATCTCCACCACAAAGGACAAGTTTGCATCTGTTATAGTTTTGGAGAAAATTGTGGTCATTTAATTTATGCGCGAAATGTGTTCATATTGGTTTTATATTGCATTTGGCACATGGTGACGATTATCTCGAGAGTGCAAAGTAGCCAAATGAAACTTTTACTGGATTTCCACTTATTTTATCAAATCTCATCTCCACCACACAGGACAAGTTTGCATCTGTTATAGTTTTGGAGATAATTGTGGTCATTTAATTTATGCGCAAAATGTGTTCAGATTGGTTTTATATTGCATTTGGCACATGGTGACGATTATCTCGAGTGTGCAAAGTAGCCAAATGAAACTTTTACTGGATTTGCACTTATTTTATCAAATCTCATCTCCACCACACAGGACAAGTTTGCATCTGTTATTGTTTTGGAGAAAATTGTGGTCATTTCATTTATGCACGAAATGTGTTCAGATTGGTTTTATATTGCATTTGGCACATGGTGACGATTATCTCGAGAGTGCAAAAGAGTTAAATGAAACTTTTACTGGATTTCCACTTATTTTATCAAATCTCATCTCCACCACACAGGACAAGTTTGCATCTGTTATAGTTTTGGAGAAAATTGTGGTCATTTCATTTATGCGCGAAATGTGTTCAGATTGGTTTTATATTGCATTGGCACATGGTGACGATTATCTCGAGTGTGCAAAGTAGCCAAATGAAACTTTAACTGGTTTTGCACTTATTTTATCAAATCTCATCTCCACCACACAGGACAAGTTTGCATCTGTTATTGTTTTGGAGAAAATTGTGGTCATTTCATTTATGCACGAAATGTGTTCAGATTGGTTTTATATTGCATTTGGCACATGGTGACGATTATCTCGAGAGTGCAAAAGAGTAAAATGAAACTTTTACTGGATTTCTACTTATTTTATCAAATCTCATCTCCACCACACAGGACAAGTTTGCATCTGTTACAGTTTTGGAGAAAATTGTGGTCATTTCATTTATGCGCGAAATGTGTTCAGATTGGTTTTATATTGCATTTGGCACATGGTGATTATTATCTCGAGAGTGCAAAGTAGCCAAATGAAACTTTTACTGGATTTCCACTTATTTTATCAAATCTCATCTCCACCACACAGGACAAGTTTGCATCTGTTATAGTTTTGGAGAAAATTGTGGTCATTTAATTTATGCGCGAAATGTGTTCAGATTTGTTTTATATTGCATTTGGCACATGGTGACGATTATCTCGAGAGTGCAAAGTAGCCAAATGAAACTTTTACTGGATTTCCACTTATTTTATCAAATCTCATATCCATCACACAGGACAAGTTTGCATCTGTTATAGTTTTGGTGATAATTGTGGTCATTTAATTTATGCGCGAAATGTGTTCAGATTGGTTTTATATTGCATTTGTCACATGGTGACGATTATCTCGAGTGTGCAAAGTAGCCAAATGAAACTTTTACTGGATTTGCACTTATTTTATCAAATCTGATCTCCACCACACAGGACAAGTTTGCATCTGTTATTGTTTTGGAGAAAATTGTGGTCATTTCATTTATGCACGAAATGTGTTCAGATTGGTTTTATATTGCATTTGGCACATGGTGACGATTATCTCAAAAGTGCAAAAGTAGCCAAATGAAACATTTACTGGTTTTGCACTTATTTTATCAAATCTCATCTCCACCACACAGGACAAGTTTGCATCTGTTATTGTTTTGGAGAAAATTGTGGTCATTTCTTTTATGCACGAAATGTGTTCAGATTGGTTTTATATTGCATTTGGCACATGGTGACGATTATCTCAAGAGTGCAAAAGAGTTAAATGAAACTTTTACTGGATTTCCACTTATTTTCTCAAATCTCATCTCCACCACACAGGACAAGTTTGCATCTGTTATAGTTTTGGAGAAAATTGTGGTCATTTCATTTATGCGCGAAATGTGTTCAGTTTGGTTTTATATTGCATTTGGCACATGGTGACGAATATCTCGAGAGTGCAAAGTAGCCAAATGAAACTTTTACTGGATTTCCACTTATTTTATCAAATCTCATCTCCACCACACAGGACAAGTTTGCATCTGTTATAGTTTTAGAGAAATTTGTGGTCATTTAATTTATGCGCGAAATGTGTTCAGATTGGTTTTATATTGCATTTGGCACATGGTGACGATTATCTCGAGAGTGCAAAGTAGCCAAATGAAACTTTTACTGGATTTCCACTTATTTTATCAAATCTCATCTCCACCACACAGGACAAGTTTGCATCTGTTATAGTTTTGGAGATAATTGTGGTCATTTAATTTATGCGCGAAATGTGTTTAGATTGGTTTTATATTGCATTTGGCACATGGTGACGATTATCTCGAGTGTGCAAAGTAGCCAAATGAAACTTTTACTGGATTTGCACTTATTTTATCAAATCTCATCTCCACCACACAGGACAAATTTGCATCTGTTATTGTTTTGGAGAAAATTGTGGTCATTTCATTTATGCACGAAATGTGTTCAGATTCGTTTTATATTGCATTTGGCACATGGTGACGATTATCTCGAGAGTGCAAAAGAGTTAAATGAAACTTTTACTGGATTTCCACTGATTTTATCAAATCTCATCTCCACCACACAGGACAAGTTTGCATCTGTTATAGTTTTGGTGAAAATTGTGGTCATTTCATTTATGCGCAAAATGTGTTCAGATTGGTTTTATATTGCATTTGGCACATGGTGACGATTATCTCGAGAGTGCAAAGTAGCCAAATTAAACTTTTACTGGATTTCCACTTATTTTATCAAATCTCATCTCCACCACACAGGACAAGTTTGCATCTGTTATTGTTTTGGAGAAAATTGTGGTCATTTCATTTATGCACGAAATGTGTTCAGATTGGTTTTATATTGCATTTGGCACATGGTGACGATTATCTCGAGAGTGCAAAGTAGCCAAATGAAACTTTTACTGGATTTCCACTTATTTTATCAAATCTCATCTCCACCACACAGGACAAGTTTGCATCTGTTATAGTTTTGTAGAAAATTGTGGTCATTTAATTTATGCGCGAAATGTGTTCAGATTGGTTTTATATTGCATTTGGCACATGGTGACGATTATCTCGAGTGTGCAAAGTAGCCAAATGAAACTTTTACTGGATTTGCACTTATTTTATCAAATCTCATCTCCACCACACAGGACAAGTTTGCATCTGTTATAGTTTTGGAGAAAGTTGTGGTCATTTCATTTATGCGCGAGATGTCTTCAAATTGGATTTAAATTGCATTTGGCGCATGGTGACGATTATCTCAAGAGTGCAAAGTAGCCAAATGAAACTTTTACTGGATTTCCAATTATTTTATCAAATCTCATCTCCACCACACAGGACAAGTTTGCATCTGTTATAGTTTTGGAGAAAATTGTGGTCATTTAATTTATGCGCGAAATGTGTTTCAGATTGGTTTTATATTGCATTTGGCACATGGTGATGATTATCTCATCTCGAGAGTGCAAAGTAGCCAAATGAAACTTTTACTGGATTTCCACTTATTTTATCAAATCTCATCTCCACCACACAGGACAAGTTTGCATCTGTTATTGTTTTGGAGAAAATTGTGGTCATTTCATTTATGTACGAAATGTGTTCAAATTGGTTTTATATTGCATTTGGCACATGGTGACGATTATCTCGAGAGTGCAAAAGAGTTAAATGAAACTTTTACTGGATTTCCACTTATTTTATCAAATCTCATCTCCACCACACAGGACAAGTTTGCATCTGTTATAGTTTTAGAGAAATTTGTGGTCATTTCATTTATGCGCGAAATGTGTTCAGATTGGTTTTATATTGCATTTGGCACATGGTGACGATTATCTCGAGAGTGCAAAGTAGCCAAATGAAACTTTTACTGGATTTCCACTTATTTTATCAAATCTCATCTCCACCACACAGGACAAGTTTGCATCTGTTATAGTTTTGGAGATAATTGTGGTCATTTAATTTATGCGCGAAATGTGTTTAGATTGGTTTTATATTGCATTTGGCACATGGTGACGATTATCTCGAGTGTGCAAAGTAGCCAAATGAAACTTTTACTGGATTTGAACTTATTTTATCAAATCTCATCTCCACCACACAGGACAAGCTTGCATCTGTTATTGTTTTGGAGAAAATTGTGGTCATTTCATTTATGCACGAAATGTGTTCAGATTCATTTTATATTGCATTTGGCACATGGTGACGATTATCTCGAGAGTGCAAAAGAGTTAAATGAAACTTTTACTGGATTTGCACTTATTTTATCAAATCTCATCTCCACTACATAGGACAAGTTTGCATCTGTTATTGTTTTGGAGAAAATTGTGGTCATTTCATTTATGCACGAAATGTGTTCAGATTGGTTTTATATTGCATTTGGCACATGGTGACGATTATCTCGAGAGTGCAAAGGAGTTAAATGAAACTTTTACTGGATTTTCACTTATTTTATCAAATCTCATCACCACACAGGACAAGTTTGCATCTGTTATAGTTTTGGAGAAAATTGTGGTCATTTCATTTATGCGCGAAATGTGTTCAAATTGGTTTTATATTGCATTTGGCACATGGTGACGATTATCTCAAGAGTGCAAAAGTAGCCAAATGAAACTTTTACTGGATTTCCACTTATTTTATCAAATCTCATCTCCACCACACAGGACAAGTTTGCATCTGTTATAGTTTTGGAGAAAATTGTGGTCATTTCATTTATGCGCGAAATGTGTTCAGATTGGTTTTATATTGCATTTGGCACATGGTGACGAATATCTCGAGAGTGCAAAGTAGCCAAATGAAACTTTTACTGGATTTACACTTATTTTATCAAATCTCATCTCCACCACACAGGACAAGTTTGCATCTGTTATAGTTTTGGAGATAATTGTGGTCATTTAATTTATGCGCAAAATGTGTTCAGATTGGTTTTATATTGCATTTGGCACATGGTGACGATTATCTCGAGAGTGCAAAGTAGCCAAATGAAACTTTTACTGGATTTGCACTTATTTTATCAAATCTCATCTCCACCACACAGGACAAGTTTGCATCTGTTATTGTTTTGGAGAAAATTGTGGTCATTTCATTTATGCACGAAATGTGTTCAGATTCGTTTTATATTGCATTTGGCACATGGTGACGATTATCTCGAGAGTGCAAAAGAGTTAAATGAAACTTTTACTGGATTTCCACTTATTTTATCAAATCTCATCTCCACCACACAGGACAAGTTTGCATCTGTTATAGTTTTGGAGAAAATTGTGGTCATTTCATTTATGCGCAAAATGTGTTCAGATTGGTTTTATATTGCATTTGGCACATGGTGACGATTATCTCGAGAGTGCAAAGTAGCCAAATGAAACTTTTACTGGATTTACACTTATTTTATCAAATCTCATCTCCACCACACAGGACAAGTTTGCATCTGTTATTGTTTTGGAGAAAATTGTGGTCATTTCATTTATGCACGAAATGTGTTCAGATTGGTTTTATATTGCATTTGGCACATGGTGACGATTATCTCGAGAGTGCAAAAGAGTTAAATTAAACTTTTACTGGATTTCCACTTATTTTATCAAATCTCATCTCCACCACACAGGACAAGTTTGCATCTGTTATAGTTTTGGTGAAAATTGTGGTCATTTCATTTATGCGCAAAATGTGTTCAGATTGGTTTTATATTGCATTTGGCACATGGTGACGATTATCTCGAGAGTGCAAAGTAGCCAAATTAAACTTTTACTGGATTTACACTTATTTTATCAAATCTCATCTCCACCACACAGGACAAGTTTGCATCTGTTATAGTTTTGTAGAAAATTGTGGTCATTTCATTTATGCACGAAATGTGTTCAGATTGGTTTTATATTGCATTTGGCACATGGTGACGATTATCTCGAGTGTGCAAAGTAGCCAAATGAAACTTTTACTGGATTTCCACTTATTTTATCAAATCTCATCTCCACCACACAGGACAAGTTTGCATCTGTTATAGTTTTGGAGAAAGTTGTGGTCATTTCATTTATGCGCGAGATGTCTTCAAATTGGATTTAAATTGCATTTGGCGCATGGTGACGATTATATCAAGAGTGCAAAGTAGCCAAATGAAACTTTTACTGGATTTCCAATTATTTTATCAAATCTCATCTCCACCACACAGGACAAGTTTGCATCTGTTATAGTTTTGGAGAAAATTGTGGTCATTTAATTTATGCGCGAAATGTGTTTCAGATTGGTTTTATATTGCATTTGGCACATGGTGATGATTATCTCGAGAGTGCAAAGTAGCCAAATGAAACTTTTACTGGATTTGCACTTATTTTATCAAATCTCATCTCCACCACACAGGACAAGTTTGCATCTGTTATTGTTTTGGAGAAAATTGTGGTCATTTCATTTATGCACGAAATGTGTTCAGATTCGTTTTATATTGCATTTGGCACATGGTGACGATTATCTCGAGAGTGCAAAAGAGTTAAATGAAACTTTTACTGGATTTCCACTTATTTTATCAAATCTCATCTCCACCACACAGGACAAGTTTGCATCTGTTATAGTTTTGGAGAAAATTGTGGTCATTTCATTTATGCGCAAAATGTGTTCAGATTGGTCTTATATTGCATTTGGCAAATGGTGACGATTATCTCGAGAGTGCAAAGTAGCCAAATGAAACTTTTACTGGATTTACACTTATTTTATCAAATCTCATCTCCACCACACAGGACAAGTTTGCATCTGTTATTGTTTTGGAGAAAATTGTGGTCACTTTATTTATGCACGAAATGTGTTCAGATTGGTTTTATATTGCATTTGGCACATGGTGACGATTATCTCGAGAGTGCAAAAGAGTTAAATTAAACTTTTACTGGATTTCCACTTATTTTATCAAATCTCATCTCCACCACACAGGACAAGTTTGCATCTGTTATAGTTTTGGTGAAAATTGTGGTCATTTCATTTATGCGCAAAATGTGTTCAGATTGGTTTTATATTGCATTTGGCACATGGTGACGATTATCTCGAGAGTGCAAAGTAGCCAAATTAAACTTTTACTGGATTTACACTTATTTTATCAAATGTCATCTCCACCACACAGGACAAGTTTGCATCTGTTATAGTTTTGTAGAAAATTGTGGTCATTTCATTTATGCACGAAATATGTTCAGATTGGTTTTATATTGCATTTGGCACATGGTGACGATTATCTCGAGTGTGCAAAGTAGCCAAATGAAACTTTTACTGGATTTGCAATTATTTTATCAAATCTCATCTCCACCACACAGGACAAGTTTGCATCTGTTATAGTTTTGGAGAAAGTTGTGGTCATTTCATTTATGCGCGAGATGTCTTTAAATTGGATTTAAATTGCATTTGGCGCATGGTGACGATTATCTCAAGAGTGCAAAGTAGCCAAATGAAACTTTTACTGGATTTCCAATTATTTTATCAAATCTCATCTCCACCACACAGGACAAGTTTGCATCTGTTATAGTTTTGGAGAAAATTGTGGTCATTTAATATTTGCGCGAAATGTGTTTCAGATTGGTTTTATATTGCATTTGGCACATGGTGATGATTATCTGGAGAGTGCAAAGTAGCCAAATGAAACTTTTACTGGATTTCCAATTATTTTATCAAATCTCATCTCCACCACACAGGACAAGTTTGCATCTGTTATAGTTTTGGAGAAAATTGTGGTCATTTAATATTTGCGCGAAATGTGTTTCAGATTGGTTTTATATTGCATTTGGCACATGGTGATGATTATCTGGAGAGTGCAAAGTAGCCAAATGAAACTTTTACTGGATTTCCACTTATTTTATCAAATCTCATCTCCACCACACAGGACAAGTTTGCATCTGTTATAGTTTTGGTGATAATTGTGGTCATTTCATTTATGCGCGAAATGTGTTCAGATTGGTTTTATATTGCATTTGGCACATGGTGACGAATATCTCGAGAGTGCAAAGTAGCCAAATGAAACTTTTACTGGATTTACACTTATTTTATCAAATCTCATCTCCACCACACAGGACAAGTTTGCATCTGTTATAGTTTTGGAGATAATTGTGGTCATTTAATTTATGCGCGAAATGTGTTCAGATTGGTTTTATATTGCATTTGGCACATGGTGACGATTATCTCGAGTGTGCAAAGTAGCCAAATGAAACTTTTACTGGATTTGCACTTATTTTATCAAATCTCATCTCCACCACACAGGACAAGTTTGCATCAGTTATTGTTTTGGAGAAAATTGTGGTCATTTCATTTATGCACGAAATGTGTTCAGATTCGTTTTATATTGCATTTGGCACATGGTGACGATTATCTCGAGAGTGCAAAAGAGTTAAATGAAACTTTTACTGGATTTCCACTTATTTTATCAAATCTCATCTCCACCACACAGGACAAGTTTGCATCTGTTATAGTTTTGGAGAAAATTGTGGTCATTTCATTTATGCGCAAAATGTGTTCAGATTGGTTTTATATTGCATTTGGCACATGGTGACGATTATCTCGAGAGTGCAAAGTAGCCAAATGAAACTTTTACTGGATTTACACTTATTTTATCAAATCTCATCTCCACCACACAGGACAAGTTTGCATCTGTTATTGTTTTGGAGAAAATTGTGGTCATTTCATTTATGCACGAAATGTGTTCAGATTGGTTTTATATTGCATTTGGCACATGGTGACGATTATCTCGAGAGTGCAAAAGAGTTAAATTAAACTTTTACTGGATTTCCACTTATTTTATCAAATCTCATCTCCACCACACAGGACAAGTTTGCATCTGTTATAGTTTTGGAGAAAATTGTGGTCATTTCATTTATGCGCGAAATGTGTTCAGATTGGTTTTATATTGCATTTGTCACATGGTGACGATTATCTCGAGAGTGCAAAGTAGCCAAATGAAACTTTTACTGGATTTCCACTTATTTTATCAAATCTCATCTCCACCACACAGGACAAGTTTGCATTTGTTATAGTTTTGTAGAAAATTGTGGTCATTTAATTTATGCACGAAATGTGTTCAGATTGGTTTTATATTGCATTTGGCACATGGTGACGATTATCTCGAGTGTGCAAAGTAGCCAAATGAAACTTTTACTGGATTTGCACTTATTTTATCAAATCTCATCTCCACCACACAGGACAAGTTTGCATCTGTTATAGTTTTGGAGAAAGTTGTGGTCATTTCATTTATGCGCGAAATGTCTTCAAATTGGATTTAAATTGCATTTGGCGCATGGTGACGATTATCTCAAGAGTGCAAAGTAGCCAAATGAAACTTTTACTGGATTTCCATTTATTTTATCAAATCTCATCTCCACCACACAGGACAAGTTTGCATCTGTTTTAGTTTTGGAGATAATTGTGGTCATTTCATTTATGCGCGAAATGTGTTCAGATTGGTTTTATATTGCATTTGGCACATGGTGACGATTATCTCGAGAGTGCAAAGTAGCCAAATGAAACTTTTACTGGATTTCCACTTATTTTATCAAATCTCATCACCACACAGGACAAGTTTGCATCTGTTATAGTTTGGGAGAAAATTGTGGTCATTTCATTTATGCGCGAAATGTGTTTCAGATTGGTTTTATATTGCATTTGGCACATGGTGATGATTATCTCGAGAGTGCAAAGTAGCCAAATGAAACTTTTACTGGATTTCCACTTATTTTATCAAATCTCATCTCCACCACACAGGACAAGTTTGCATCTGTTATTGTTTTGGAGAAAATTGTGGTCATTTCATTTATGTACGAAATGTGTTCAGATTGGTTTTATATTGCATTTGGCACATGGTGACGATTATCTCGAGAGTGCAAAAGAGTTAAATGAAACTTTTACTGGATTTCCACTTATTTTATCAAATCTCATCTCCACCACACAGGACAAGTTTGCATCTGTTATAGTTTTAGAGAAATTTGTGGTCATTTAATTTATGCGCGAAATGTGTTCAGATTGGTTTTATATTGCATTTGGCACATGGTGACGATTATCTCGAGAGTGCAAAGTAGCCAAATGAAACTTTTACTGGATTTCCACTTATTTTATCAAATCTCATCTCCACCACACAGGACAAGTTTGCATCTGTTATAGTTTTGGAGATAATTGTGGTCATTTAATTTATGCGCGAAATGTGTTCAGATTGGTTTTATATTGCATTTGGCACATGGTGACGATTATCTCGAGTGTGCAAAGTAGCCACATGAAACTTTTACTGTATTTGAACTTATTTTATCAAATCTCATCTCCACCACACAGGACAAGTTTGCATCTGTTATTGTTTTGAAGAAAATTGTGGTCATTTCATTTATGCACGAAATGTGTTCAGATTCGTTTTATATTGCATTTGGCACATGGTGACGATTATCTCGAGAGTGCAAAAGAGTTAAATGAAACTTTTACTGGATTTGCACTTATTTTATCAAATCTCATCTCCACCACATAGGACAAGTTTGCATCTGTTATAGTTTTAGAGAAATTTGTGGTCATTTCATTTATGCACGAAATGTGTTCAGATTGGTTTTATATTGCATTTGGCACATGATGACGATTATCTCGAGAGTGCAAAGGAGTTAAATAAAACTTTTACTGGATTTCCACTTTTTTTATCAAATCTCATCACCACACAGGACAAGTTTGCATCTGTTATAGTTTTGGAGAAAATTGTGGTCATTTCATTTATGCGCGAAATGTGTTCAGATTGGTTTTATATTGCATTTGGCACATGGTGACGATTATCTCAAGAGTGCAAAAGTAGCCAAATGAAACTTTTACTGGTTTTGCACTTATTTTATCAAATCTCATCTCCACCACACAGGACAAGTTTGCATCTGTTATTGTTTTGGAGAAAATTGTGGTCATTTCATTTATGTACGAAATGTGTTCAAATTGGTTTTATATTGCATTTGGCACATGGTGACGATTATCTCGAGAGTGCAAAAGAGTTAAATGAAACTTTTACTGGATTTCCACTTATTTTATCAAATCTCATCTCCACCACACAGGACAAGTTTGCATCTGTTATAGTTTTAGAGAAATTTGTGGTCATTTCATTTATGTGCGAAATGTGTTCAGATTGGTTTTATATTGCATTTGGCACATGGTGACGATTATCTCGAGAGTGCAAAGTAGCCAAATGAAACTTTTACTGGATTTCCACTTATTTTATCAAATCTCATCTCCACCACACAGGACAAGTTTGCATCTGTTATAGTTTTGGAGATAATTGTGGTCATTTAATTTATGCGCGAAATGTGTTTAGATTGGTTTTATATTGCATTTGGCACATGGTGACGATTATCTCGAGTGTGCAAAGTAGCCAAATGAAACTTTTACTGGATTTGAACTTATTTTATCAAATCTCATCTCCACCACACAGGACAAGCTTGCATCTGTTATTGTTTTGGAGAAAATTGTGGTCATTTCATTTATGCACGAAATGTGTTCAGATTCATTTTATATTGCATTTGGCACATGGTGACGAATATCTCGAGAGTGCAAAAGAGTTAAATGAAACTTTTACTGGATTTGCACTTATTTTATCAAATCTCATCTCCACTACATAGGACAAGTTTGCATCTGTTATTGTTTTGGAGAAAATTGTGGTCATTTCATTTATGCACGAAATGTGTTCAGATTGGTTTTATATTGCATTTGGCACATGGTGACGATTATCTCGAGAGTGCAAAGGAGTTAAATGAAACTTTTACTGGATTTTCACTTATTTTATCAAATCTCATCACCACACAGGACAAGTTTGCATCTGTTATAGTTTTGGAGAAAATTGTGGTCATTTCATTTATGCGCGAAATGTGTTCAGATTGGTTTTATATTGCATTTGGCACAT
Source organism: Anomaloglossus baeobatrachus (assembly GCF_048569485.1). Lineage (NCBI taxonomy): Eukaryota > Metazoa > Chordata > Amphibia > Anura > Aromobatidae > Anomaloglossus > Anomaloglossus baeobatrachus. The sequence goes on along the minus strand of NW_027444532.1, from coordinate 133,050 downwards.
GGTGACGATTATCTCAAGAGTGCAAAAGTAGCCAAATGAAACTTTTACTGGTTTTGCACTTATTTTATCAAATCTCATCTCCACTACACAGGACAAGTTTGCATCTGTTATTGTTTTGGAGAAAATTGTGGTCATTTCTTTTATGCACGAAAGTGTTCAGATTGGTTTTATATTGCATTTGGCACATGGTGACGATTATCTCGAGAGTGCAAAGTAGCCAAATGAAACTTTTACTGGATTTCCACTTATTTTATCAAATCTCATCTCCACCACACAGGACAAGTTTGCATCTGTTATAGTTTTGGAGAAAATTGTGGTCATTTCATTTATGCGCGAAATGTGTTCAGATTGGTTTTATATTGCATTTGGCACATGGTGACGAATATCTCGAGAGTGCAAAGTAGCCAAATGAAACTTTTACTGGATTTACACTTATTTTATCAAATCTCATCTCCACCACACAGGACAAGTTTGCATCTGTTATAGTTTTGGAGATAATTGTGGTCATTTAATTTATGCGCGAAATGTGTTCAGATTGGTTTTATATTGCATTTGGCACATGGTGACGATTATCTCGAGAGTGCAAAGTAGCCAAATGAAACTTTTACTGGATTTGCACTTATTTTATCAAATCTCATCTCCACCACACAGGACAAGTTTGCATCTGTTATTGTTTTGGAGAAAATTGTGGTCATTTCATTTATGCACGAAATGTGTTCAGATTCGTTTTATATTGCATTTGGCACATGGTGACGATTATCTCGAGAGTGCAAAAGAGTTAAATGAAACTTTTACTGGATTTCCACTTATTTTATCAAATCTCATCTCCACCACACAGGACAAGTTTGCATCTGTTATAGTTTTGGAGAAAATTGTGGTCATTTCATTTATGCGCAAAATGTGTTCAGATTGGTTTTATATTGCATTTGGCACATGGTGACGATTATCTCGAGAGTGCAAAGTAGCCAAATGAAACTTTTACTGGATTTACACTTATTTTATCAAATCTCATCTCCACCACACAGGACAAGTTTGCATCTGTTATTGTTTTGGAGAAAATTGTGGTCATTTCATTTATGCACGAAATGTGTTCAGATTGGTTTTATATTGCATTTGGCACATGGTGACGATTATCTCGAGAGTGCAAAAGAGTTAAATTAAACTTTTACTGGATTTCCACTTATTTTATCAAATCTCATCTCCACCACACAGGACAAGTTTGCATCTGTTATAGTTTTGGTGAAAATTGTGGTCATTTCATTTATGCGCAAAATGTGTTCAGATTGGTTTTATATTGCATTTGGCACATGGTGACGATTATCTCGAGAGTGCAAAGTAGCCAAATTAAACTTTTACTGGATTTACACTTATTTTATCAAATCTCATCTCCACCACACAGGACAAGTTTGCATCTGTTATAGTTTTGTAGAAAATTGTGGTCATTTCATTTATGCACGAAATGTGTTCAGATTGGTTTTATATTGCATTTGGCACATGGTGACGAATATCTCAAGAGTGCAAAGTAGCCAAATGAAACTTTTACTGGATTTACACTTATTTTATCAAATCTCATCTCCACCACACAGGACAAGTTTGCATCTGTTATAGTTTTGGAGATAATTGTGGTCATTTAATTTATGCGCGAAATGTGTTCAGATTGGTTTTATATTGCATTTGGCACATGGTGACGATTATCTCGGGAGTGCAAAGTAGCCAAATGAAACTTTTACTGGATTTGCACTTATTTTATCAAATCTCATCTCCACCACACAGGACAAGTTTGCATCTGTTATTGTTTTGGAGAAAATTGTGGTCATTTCATTTATGCACGAAATGTGTTCAGATTCGTTTTATATTGCATTTGGCACATGGTGACGATTATCTCGAGAGTGCAAAAGAGTTAAATGAAACTTTTACTGGATTTCCACTTATTTTATCAAATCTCATCTCCACCACACAGGACAAGTTTGCATCTGTTATAGTTTTGGAGAAAATTGTGGTCATTTCATTTATGCGCAAAATGTGTTCAGATTGGTTTTATATTGCATTTGGCACATGGTGACGATTATCTCGAGAGTGCAAAGTAGCCAAATGAAACTTTTACTGGATTTACACTTATTTTATCAAATCTCATCTCCACCACACAGGACAAGTTTGCATCTGTTATTGTTTTGGAGAAAATTGTGGTCATTTCATTTATGCACGAAATGTGTTCAGATTGGTTTTATATTGCATTTGGCACATGGTGACGATTATCTCGAGAGTGCAAAAGAGTTAAATTAAACTTTCACTGGATTTCCACTTATTTTATCAAATCTCATCTCCACCACACAGGACAAGTTTGCATCTGTTATAGTTTTGGTGAAAATTGTGGTCATTTCATTTATGCGCAAAATGTGTTCAGATTGGTTTTATATTGCATTTGGCACATGGTGACGATTATCTCGAGAGTGCAAAGTAGCCAAATTAAACTTTTACTGGATTTACACTTATTTTATCAAATCTCATCTCCACCACACAGGACAAGTTTGCATCTGTTATAGTTTTGTAGAAAATTGTGGTCATTTCATTTATGCACGAAATGTGTTCAGATTGGTTTTATATTGCATTTGGCACATGGTGACGATTATCTCGAGTGTGCAAAGTAGCCAAATGAAACTTTTACTGGATTTCCACTTATTTTATCAAATCTCATCTCCACCACACAGGACAAGTTTGCATCTGTTATAGTTTTGGAGAAAATTGTGGTCATTTCATTTATGCGCGAAATGTGTTCAGATTGGTTTTATATTGCATTTGGCACATGGTGACGAATATCTCGAGAGTGCAAAGTAGCCAAATGAAACTTTTACTGGATTTACACTTATTTTATCAAATCTCATCTCCACCACACAGGACAAGTTTGCATCTGTTATAGTTTTGGAGATAATTGTGGTCATTTAATTTATGCGCGAAATGTGTTCAGATTGGTTTTATATTGCATTTGGCACATGGTGACGATTATCTCGAGAGTGCAAAGTAGCCAAATGAAACTTTTACTGGATTTGCACTTATTTTATCAAATCTCATCTCCACCACACAGGACAAGTTTGCATCTGTTATAGTTTTGGAGAAAATTGTGGTCATTTCATTTATGCGCGAAATGTGTTCAGATTCGTTTTATATTGCATTTGGCACATGGTGACGATTATCTCGAGAGTGCAAAAGAGTTAAATGAAACTTTTACTGGATTTCCACTTATTTTATCAAATCTCATCTCCACCACACAGGACAAGTTTGCATCTGTTATAGTTTTGGAGAAAATTGTGGTCATTTCATTTATGCGCAAAATGTGTTCAGATTGGTTTTATATTGCATTTGGCACATGGTGACGATTATCTCGAGAGTGCAAAGTAGCCAAATGAAACTTTTACTGGATTTACACTTATTTTTATCAAATCTCATCTCCACCACACAGGACAAGTTTGCATCTGTTATTGTTTTGGAGAAAATTGTGGTCATTTCATTTATGCACGAAATGTGTTCAGATTGGTTTTATATTGCATTTGGCACATGGTGACGATTATCTCGAGTGTGCAAAGTAGCCAAATGAAACTTTTACTGGATTTCCACTTATTTTATCAAATCTCATCTCCACCACACAGGACAAGTTTGCATCTGTTATAGTTTTGGAGAAAGTTGTGGTCATTTCATTTATGCGCGAAATGTCTTCAAATTGGATTTAAATTGCATTTGGCGCATGGTGACGATTATCTCAAGAGTGCAAAGTAGCCAAATGAAACTTTTACTGGATTTCCAATTATTTTATCAAATCTCATCTCCACCACACAGGACAAGTTTGCATCTGTTATAGTTTTGGAGAAAATTGTGGTCATTTAATTTATGCGCGAAATGTGTTTCAGATTGGTTTTATATTGCATTTGGCACATGGTGATGATTATCTCGAGAGTGCAAAGTAGCCAAATGAAACTTTTACTGGATTTGCACTTATTTTATCAAATCTCATCTCCAACACACAGGACAAGTTTGCATCTGTTATTGTTTTGGAGAAAATTGTGGTCATTTCATTTATGCACGAAATGTGTTCAGATTGGTTTTATATTGCATTTGGCACATGGTGACGATTATCTCGAGAGTGCAAAAGAGTTAAATGAAACTTTTACTGGATTTCCACTTATTTTATCAAATCTCATCTCCACCACACAGGACAAGTTTGCATCTGTTATAGTTTTGGAGAAAATTGTGGTCATTTCATTTATGCGCAAAATGTGTTCAGATTGGTCTTATATTGCATTTGGCAAATGGTGACGATTATCTCGAGAGTGCAAAGTAGCCAAATGAAACTTTTACTGGATTTACACTTATTTTATCAAATCTCATCTCCACCACACAGGACAAGTTTGCATCTGTTATTGTTTTGGATAAAATTGTGGTCATTTTATTTATGCACGAAATGTGTTCAGATTGGTTTTATATTGCATTTGGCACATGGTGACGATTATCTCGAGAGTAGAGATGAGCGAACCGGTCGCGGTTCGGCTCGAGGTTGGTTCGCCGAACGGACCTCCCGTTCGAGTTCGGTTCGTCGAACGTTCGACGAACCGAACTCGAACTGCATAGGAAACAATGGCAGGCAATCACAAACACAGAAAAACACCTAGAAAACACCCTCAAAGGTGTCCTAAAGGTGACAAACAACTCAAACACATTGGAAAGTGACAAGGACATATACTCATGCGAAAACAAAACAGCTGGACAAGGAAAAAGAGGAGGACACACAGATATAGGCATGGCACGCCCTTCTAAAATCATGTAAAACACCGCAAGGTGACTCCAAGCGGAGTCTCCATTTTTTCCAAAAATTGGGCCACACACACACCCACCCCTTCAGTGGCAGCAGTTGTGCCCCAGTTGTACACTTCACAGCTACATTTGCATCAAGCACATTCAAAAATACGCCATTCTTATCCGTCCCCAGGATGACACCGGGGTAGGTAGCAAAGTCTTTCCTGATCCCAGCTCTGTTCATCTTGGCTTCTTTTAAAAACACATCAAGCAAGGGTTACTCCAAGCGGAGTCTCCCTTTTTTTCCAAAAATTGGGCCACACAGACACCCACCCCATCAGTGGCAGCACTTGGGCCCTAGTTGCAAACAGGATGTTTTGATTTGCATCAAGCACATTCAAAAATACACCATTCTTATCCGTCCCCAGGATGACACCGGGGTAGGTAGCAAAGTCTTTGCTGATCCCAGCTCTGTTCATCTTGGCTTCTTTTAAAAACACATCAAGCAAGGGTTACTCCAAGCGGAGTCTCCCTTTTTTTCCAAAAATTGGGCCACACAGACACCCACCCCATCAGTGGCAGCACTTGGGCCCTAGTTGCAAACAGGATGTTTTGATTTGCATCAAGCACATTCAAAAATACGCCATTCTTATCCGTCCCCAGGATGACACCGGGGTAGGTAGCAAAGTCTTTGCTGATCCCAGCTCTGTTCATCTTGGCTTCTTTTAAAAACACATCAAGCAAGGGTTACTCCAAGCGGAGTCTCCCTTTTTTTCCAAAAATTGGGCCACACAGATACCCACCCCATCAGTGGCAGCACTTGGGCCCTAGTTGCAAACAGGATGTTTTGATTTGCATCAAGCACATTCAAAAATACGCCATTCTTATCCGTCCCCAGGATGACACCGGGGTAGGTAGCAAAGTCTTTGCTGATCCCAGCTCTGTTCATCTTGGCTTCTTTTAAAAACACATCAAGCAAGGGTTACTCCAAGCGGAGTCTCCCTTTTTTTCCAAAAATTGGGCCACACAGACACCCACCCCATCAGTGGCAGCACTTGGGCCCTAGTTGCAAACAGGATGTTTTGATTTGCATCAAGCACATTCAAAAATACGCCATTCTTATCCGTCCCCAGGATGACACCGGGGTAGGTAGCAAAGTATTTCCTGATCCCAGCTCTGTTCATCTTGGCTTCTTTTAAAAACACATCAAGCAAGGGTTACTCCAAGCGGAGTCTCCCTTTTTTCCAAAAATTGGGCCACACAGACACCCACCCCATCAGTGGCAGCACTTGGGCCCTAGTTGCAAACAGGATGTTTTGATTTGCATCAAGCACATTCAAAAATACGCCATTCTTATCCGTCCCCAGGATGACACCGGGGTAGGTAGCAAAGTCTTTGCTGATCCCAGCTCTGTTCATCTTGGCTTCTTTTAAAAACACATCAAGCAAGGGTTACTCCAAGCGGAGTCTCCCTTTTTTTCCAAAAATTGGGCCACACAGACACCCACCCCATCAGTGGCAGCACTTGGGCCCTAGTTGCAAACAGGATGTTTTGATTTGCATCAAGCACATTCAAAAATATGCCATTCTTATCCGTCCCCAGGATGACACCGGGGTAGGTAGCAAAGTCTTTCCTGATCCCAGCTCTGTTCATCTTGGCTTCTTTTAAAAACACATCAAGCAAGGGTTACTCCAAGCGGAGTCTCCCTTTTTTTCCAAAAATTGGGCCACACAGACACCCACCCCATCAGTGGCAGCACTTGGGCCCTAGTTGCAAACAGGATGTTTTGATTTGCATCAAGCACATTCAAAAATACGCCATTCTTATCCGTCCCCAGGATGACACCGGGGTAGGTAGCAAAGTATTTCCTGATCCCAGCTCTGTTCATCTTGGCTTCTTTTAAAAACACATCAAGCAAGGGTTACTCCAAGCGGAGTCTCCCTTTTTTCCAAAAATTGGGCCACACAGACACCCACCCCATCAGTGGCAGCACTTGGGCCCTAGTTGCAAACAGGATGTTTTGATTTGCATCAAGCACATTCAAAAATACGCCATTCTTATCCGTCCCCAGGATGACACCGGGGTAGGTAGCAAAGTCTTTGCTGATCCCAGCTCTGTTCATCTTGGCTTCTTTTAAAAACACATCAAGCAAGGGTTACTCCAAGCGGAGTCTCCCTTTTTTTCCAAAAATTGGGCCACACAGACACCCACCCCATCAGTGGCAGCACTTGGGCCCTAGTTGCAAACAGGATGTTTTGATTTGCATCAAGCACATTCAAAAATACGCCATTCTTATCCGTCCCCAGGATGACACCGGGGTAGGTAGCAAAGTATTTCCTGATCCCAGCTCTGTTCATCTTGGCTTCTTTTAAAAACACATCAAGCAAGGGTTACTCCAAGCGGAGTCTCCCTTTTTTCCAAAAATTGGGCCACACAGACACCCACCCCATCAGTGGCAGCACTTGGGCCCTAGTTGCAAACAGGATGTTTTGATTTGCATCAAGCACATTCAAAAATACGCCATTCTTATCCGTCCCCAGGATGACACCGGGGTAGGTAGCAAAGTATTTCCTGATCCCAGCTCTGTTCATCTTGGCTTCTTTTAAAAACACATCAAGCAAGGGTTACTCCAAGCGGAGTCTCCCTTTTTTCCAAAAATTGGGCCACACAGACACCCACCCCATCAGTGGCAGCACTTGGGCCCTAGTTGCAAACAGGATGTTTTGATTTGCATCAAGCACATTCAAAAATACGCCATTCTTATCCGTCCCCAGGATGACACCGGGGTAGGTAGCAAAGTCTTTGCTGATCCCAGCTCTGTTCATCTTGGCTTCTTTTAAAAACACATCAAACAAGGGTTACTCCAAGCGGAGTCTCCCTTTTTTTCCAAAAATTGGGCCACACAGACACCCACCCCATCAGTGGCAGCACTTGGGCCCTAGTTGTACACTTCACAGCTACATTTGCATCAATCACATTCAAAAATACCCCATAATTAACCGTCCCCAGGATGAGACCGGGGTAGGTAGCAAAGTCTTTGCTGACCCATGACTTGTTCATCTTGGCTTCTTTTAAAAACAATGTAAGCAAGGGTTACTCCAAGCGGAGTCTCCCTTTTTTCCAAAAATTGGGCCACACAGACACCCACCCCATCAGTGGCAGCACTTGGGCCCTAGTTGCAAACAGGATGTTTTGATTTGCATCAAGCACATTCCAAATCCACAAGCATTTACTCTCCCCAGGATGACACAGGGGTAGTAAATTCCTTCTGGATCCATGACTTGTTCATTTTGATGAACGTCAGTCTGTCCACATTGTCACTGGACAGACGCGTGCGCTTATCTGTCAGCACACACCCAGCAGCACTGAATACACGTTCAGAGACAACGCTGGCAGCTGGACACGACAAAATCTCCAAGGCGTAACTGGAGAGCTCTGGCCATTTTTCTATGTTTGAAGCCCAAAAGGAGCAAGGCTCCAGTTGCACAGTCATGGCATCGATGTTCATTTGGAGATACTCCTGTATCATCCTCTCCAGCCGTTGAGTATGTGTCAGACTTGTTGTCTCTGGTGGCCTTGCAAAAGAGGGTCTAAAAAAATTATGAAAAGATTCCATAAAATTGCTGTTACCGGCACCAGATACGGTCCTACTGGTACGGGTAGACTGGTGAAGATGACGAGACCGTCCCATGTTTGTCAAGTTACAACTGGGAGATTCCCTCCCTGCACCTGCACGGTTGTTTGGTGGAAAAGCCGAGCTAAGATCGAGTAACAGCTTCTGCTGATACTCCTGCATACGTGCGTCCCTTTCTATGGCTGGAATTATGTCACAAAATTTTGACTTGTACCGGGGATCTAATAGTGTGGCAATCCAGTAGTCATCATCACTTCTAATTTTGACAATACGACTGTCATGTTGGAGGTAGTGCAACAAAAAGGCACTCATGTGTCTTGCGCAGCCATGCGGACCAAGTCCACGCTGTGTTTGTGGCATAGAGGTGCTACCCGTTCTTTCTTCCTCTGACATCTCCCCCCAACCTCTTTCAACTGAAATTTGACCAAGGTCTCCCTCATCCGCTGAGTCTTCCATGTCCATGGACAGTTCGTCCTCCATTTCTTCATGTTCTCCTGCACCTTGCTCAACATTTCGCCTGCTACTATGCGCCCTTGTCGATCCCTGTTCCCCATGGTCCCATGCCTGCTGCGTTGGTGATGATGAACGTCTGGACCTTGGTGATGTTGTTGTCCCTTGCACATATGAATCCTCCTGTAGTTCCTCCCCTTCATGTTGTCCCACCCCCTGACTCCGAATAGTGTTTAGCGTGTGCTCCAGCATGTAAATGACTGGAATCGTCATGCTGATAATGGCATTGTCAGAGCTAAACATATTCGTCGCCATGTCGAAACTGTGCAGAAGGGTGCATAGGTCCTTGATCTGAGACCACTCCATCAGGGTGATCTGCCCCACCTCTGCATCTCGTTGGCCCAGGCTATACGTCATGACGTATTGCACCAGGGCTCTGCGGTGCTGCCACAGTCGCTGTAACATGTGGAGAGTTGAATTCCAGCGTGTCGCCACATCGCATTTCAGGCGATGAACCGGCAGGCCGAAAGACTTCTGTAGCGATGCAAGTCGCTCAGCTGCGGCGCTTGAACGCCGGAAGTGAGCAGACAGTTTTCGTGCCCTGTTCAGAAGGCCATCTAGGCCGGGATAGTGTGTTAAAAATTGCTGCACGACAAGGTTCAACACGTGAGCCATACAAGGTACGTGTGTCACCTTGCCCAGGCGAAGGGCCGCACCCAGGTTTGCAGCATTGTCGCACACGGCCTTACCAGGCTGCAGGTTGAGTGGAGACAACCATTTATTAAACTCGGACCGCAGAGCTGACCACAACTCCTCAGCTGTGTGACTCTTATTACCAAGACATGTCAAGCTAAAGACCGCCTGATGCCGTTGCGCTCGGCTGCCAGCATAGTAATGAGGCGTGCGTGATTCCTTCTGCGCAGTGAGAACGCTGGTGGCCTGACCAGGCAGGCTTGGGGCGGAGGTGGAGGACCCAGATGAGGTGGAGGATGCAGAAGCTGTGGCGGAACTTGGACAGACAGAGGATTGACACACAAGTCGTGGGGACGGCAAGACTTGTGCAGCAGACCCTTCACCATCTATCACCATAGTTACCCAGTGCCCAGTCAGCGACATGTAACGTCCCTGTCCATGCTTACTGGTCCAAGTATCGGTGGTGAAATGCACCCGTTCACACACAGAGTTTCTCAAGGAAGCGGTGATGTTGTGTGCGACATGCTGGTGTAGCGCGGGCACACCTTTCTTAGAGAAGTAGTGGCGACTAGGCATCTGGTACTGGGGCACAGCGACAGACATAAGGTCTCTAAAATCCTGTGTGTCCACTAGGCGGAAAGGCAGCATTTCGGTAGCCAACAGCTTACAGAGGGATAGAGTCAACCTCTTAGCTTTGTCATGGGTCGGAGGAAGTGGCCTTTTATTTGACCACATCTGAGGGACAGAGATCTGGCTGCTGTGTGTAGACGGTGTTGAGTAGGGTGTCCCTAGAAAAATGCAGGTTTGTGAGGAAAGTGCAGGCGGAGACATGATGTTGCCTTCATCCAACGTTGGTGCTATCGATGTCTGAGAGAGCTGTACACACTCACTTGTTTCCCCTTCCAAACCAACTGACGACCTTACAAGCAAACTGCCTGTTGCGGTTACAGTGGTGGAAGTTTTGCGTGGAAAAACAGGTGTGACAGCTGTCCCCACAGTCCTAGAAGATGAAGAGCGCGCGGATGCACTGGAAGGGGCGGGCGGTGGATGGTTCGCTCCGCTAGCCGGCATTGCAGCACGGTGAGCTTCCCACCGGGACTTATGATATTTATTCATGTGACGATTCATGGAAGAAGTTGTCAAACTGCTGAGGTTTTGACCTCTACTAACAGAATCATGACAAATGTTACATATCACATGAGTTGGGCGATCTTTTTCGATGTGAAAAAAGGCCCAGGCTAGGCAAGGCTTAGAGGCCATGCGACCTGTTGATCCACCCCGAATAATGCTCATAGGCAGAGTGGTGGCTGAGGATGCAGTTGTAGACGTGCTACCAGTGCTCCGACTCTGTCCAGGAAGGCGCAAGGTAACTTCGTCGTCGGTTGCATCCTCCTCCACCGCCTCTGTTGACCTCCTCGAGTGCCTGACTGGGGGTTGACAGTAGGTGGGATCTAGAACGTCATCATCAATTGTTGTGTTCGCACTCCCCTCCCCCTCAGACCGAGCCTCTTCTTGCCCTGACCGAATATTTAAGTTGTCATCCCAATCGGGTATCTGCGTCTCATCTTCATCAGTATGTTCCTCATTGTCTATAACCACAGGTGTTACAGTTTGTGACAAAGGGTCAACATTATGCTCAGAAACTTGGTCCTCACGGCCTGAATCTGAGTCACAAAGGTTCTGGGCATCACTGCAGACCATTTCCTGTTCTGTACTCACTGTAGCTTGGGAGCAGACCTCTGATTCCCAGGCTATAGTGTGACTGAACAGCTCTGCAGACTCAGCCATCTCAGTTCCACCATACTGTGCAGGGCTGATGGAGACTTCAGAGCTGGGAGAAATCAAGTGTGATTGGGATGACAACTCAGAGGAATGGTGTTTTTTGGATGCGGTACTTGAAGTGGCTGAGAGGGCACTTGTTGGACCACTTGAGATCCATTCAAGCATTTTCCTTTTTTGCCCATCATCTACCTTTGTTCCTCTTGTTCGTGTCCGTAAAAAAGGGAGCACATCGGATTGTCCACAATAAGTAGTAGACATCTTACTTTTGCTAGTAGATGGTCTATCTTCAGCAGATGATAATGGAGCTTTGGCACCTTCCCCACTGACAAAACCTTTTTTGCCTTTTCCACCACGCCTCTTCCCCTTTTCACCAGCATCTGTCATTTTGCCACTCATGTTGATTGCGACAAGATTGTGGACTGAAAATGTGGTAGTAAAAATTGAGAGGTGGTGAAGATTGCAGTGGTGGTCTAGCTTTATTAACAGCAGAATAATAAAGAATAAATATCCCTGACAATGTAACTTAGTTATAATTCGTTGGAGTGTGCAACGCAGGCAGACGTGCTGCAAATGTCTTGGCACTAGTGGGACTATAGCAAAGTCCAATAGCCACGTATAGGATGACACTAGGTTTACTGAGTGTGTGCTAGTATAATGGCTTAGTTATAATTAGTTGGAGTGTGCAACGCAGGCAGATGCGCTCTGCAAATGTCTTGGCACTAGTAGGACTATAGCAAAGTCCAATAGCCACGTATAGGATGCCACTAGGTACACTGAGTGTGTGCTAGTATAATGGCTTAGTTATAATTAGTTGGAGTGTGCAACGCAGGCAGACGTGCTGCAAATGTCTTGGCACTAGTGGGACTATAGCAAAGTCCAATAGCCACGTATGGGATGCCACTAGGTACACTGAGTGTGTGCTAGTATAATGGCTTAGTTATAATTAGTTGGAGTGTGCAACGCAGGCAGACGTGCTGCAAATGTCTTGGCACTAGTGGGACTATAGCAAAGTCCAATAGCCACGTATAGGATGCCACTAGGTACACTGAGTGTGTGCTAGTATAATGGCTTAGTTATAATTAGTTGGAGTGTGCAACGCAGGCAGACGTGCTGCAAATGTCTTGGCACTAGTGGGACTATAGCAAAGTCCAATAGCCACGTATAGGATGCCACTAGGTACACTGAGTGTGTGCTAGTATAATGGCTTAGTTATAATTAGTTGGAGTGTGCAACGCAGGCAGACGTGCTGCAAATGTCTTGGCACTAGTGGGACTATAGCAAAGTCCAATAGCCACGTATAGGATGCCACTAGGTACACTGAGTGTGTGCTAGTATAATGGCTTAGTTATAATTAGTTGGAGTGTGCAACGCAGGCAGACGTGCTGCAAATGTCTTGGCACTAGTGGGACTATAGCAAAGTCCAATAGCCACGTATAGGATGCCACTAGGTTCACTGAGTGTGTGCTAGTATAATGGCTTAGTTATAATTAGTTGGAGTGTGCAACGCAGGCAGATGCGCTCTGCAAATGTCTTGGCACTAGTAGGACTATAGCAAAGTCCAATAGCCACGTATAGGATGCCACTAGGTACACTGAGTGTGTGCTAGTATAATGGCTTAGTTATAATTAGTTGGAGTGTGCAACGCAGGCAGACGTGCTGCAAATGTCTTGGCACTAGTGGGACTATAGCAAAGTCCAATAGCCACGTATAGGATGCCACTAGGTACACTGAGTGTGTGCTAGTATAATGGCTTAGTTATAATTAGTTGGAGTGTGCAACGCAGGCAGACGTGCTGCAAATGTCTTGGCACTAGTGGGACTATAGCAAAGTCCAATAGCCACGTATAGGATGCCACTAGGTACACTGAGTGTGTGCTAGTATAATGGCTTAGTTATAATTAGTTGGAGTGTGCAACGCAGGCAGACGTGCTGCAAATGTCTTGGCACTAGTGGGACTATAGCAAAGTCCAATAGCCACGTATAGGATGCCACTAGGTACACTGAGTGTGTGCTAGTATAATGGCTTAGTTATAATTAGTTGGAGTGTGCAACGCAGGCAGACGTGCTGCAAATGTCTTGGCACTAGTGGGACTATAGCAAAGTCCAATAGCCACGTATAGGATGCCACTAGGTACACTGAGTGTGTGCTAGTATAATGGCTTAGTTATAATTAGTTGGAGTGTGCAACGCAGGCAGACGTGCTGCAAATGTCTTGGCACTAGTGGGACTATAGCAAAGTCCAATAGCCACGTATAGGATGCCACTAGGTACACTGAGTGTGTGCTAGTATAATGGCTTAGTTATAATTAGTTGGAGTGTGCAACGCAGGCAGACGTGCTGCAAATGTCTTGGCACTAGTGGGACTATAGCAAAGTCCAATAGCCACGTATAGGATGCCACTAGGTACACTGAGTGTGTGCTAGTATAATGGCTTAGTTATAATTAGTTGGAGTGTGCAACGCAGGCAGACGTGCTGCAAATGTCTTGGCACTAGTGGGACTATAGCAAAGTCCAATAGCCACGTATAGGATGCCACTAGGTACACTGAGTGTGTGCTAGTATAATGGCTTAGTTATAATTAGTTGGAGTGTGCAACGCAGGCAGACGTGCTGCAAATGTCTTGGCACTAGTGGGACTATAGCAAAGTCCAATAGCCACGTATAGGATGCCACTAGGTACACTGAGTGTGTGCTAGTATAATGGCTTAGTTATAATTAGTTGGAGTGTGCAACGCAGGCAGATGCGCTCTGCAAATGTCTTGGCACTAGTAGGACTATAGCAAAGTCCAATAGCCACGTATAGGATGCCACTAAAAAACACTTAGTGTGTGCAAGTATAATGGCTTAGTTATAATTAGTTGGAGTGTGCAACGCAGGCAGATGCGCTCTGCAAATGTCTTGGCACTAGTGGGTTTATAGCAAAGTCCAATAGCCACGTATAGGATGCCACTAGGTACACTGAGTGTTTGCTAGTAAAATTGCTTAGTTTAAAAAAGTTGTAGTGTGCAATGCAGGCAGACGTGCTCTGCAAATGTCTTTGCACTAGTGGGACTATAGCAAAGTCCAATAGCCACGTATAGGATGCCACTAGGTACACTGAGTGTGTGCTAGTATAATGGCTTAGTTATAATTAGTTGGAGTGTGCAACGCAGGCAGACGTGCTGCAAATGTCTTGGCACTAGTGGGACTATAGCAAAGTCCAATAGCCACGTATAGGATGCCACTAGGTACACTGAGTGTGTGCTAGTATAATGGCTTAGTTATTAGTTGGAGTGTGCAACGCAGGCAGACGTGCTGCAAATGTCTTGGCACTAGTGGGACTATAGCAAAGTCCAATAGCCACGTATAGGATGCCACTAGGTACACTGAGTGTGTAATACTATTGTATGTTTTGAGGATTTCGATAGCGTTAGGGCAATGACAGCCAGAGACGAGTTTGTGGTACAAGATGTTTATGATATGTAACCACGGTAGATACACAAAACGGAACAAACACAGCAGAACAAACACAGCAGAACAAACACACGAAATACCTTCCCGAAACGGAGCGGAGGGAATTCCCGGGGCCACACACCGGACTCCCCCAGGGAGACCACCAGAGCGAACCCCTATACAGGGACTGTCCGGCAATCAACCCCGGAAGGCCTAAATGCGCCGCAGCCGGGACACAAGGGGCAAGCGGTAAAGTCCAGAAGTGTCCGTACGGGATGAAAGTCCAGAATGGTTACGAACCGGAAGAAACCGGGCAGACGTGCTGACCAAAGACGGCAGACGGAGTCCGGGCACAGATTGAAGAAACCGGGTGTGGTCCAAAGTCGGTCGGTAGATTTTCAGGAGGATCCAAGTAGCAGCAGCAGTAAAGCAGGAGCACACAGCAAGCAGTATACTCAGGCACTGGACTAGGCTTAGAGGCGGCCTTTTAAGCAGCTGGACAGGAAGTAGGGCAACAGAACATAAAACTCCATGTTAACCGAGGGCAAGCTTTTTCAAAAGAGGACTGGAAAACCCGGAAACCTGACATTACTCCCCCCCCCAGAAACGACCTCAGGACGGGTCAGGGCCCGGCTTGTCCAGGTACCGTCGATGAAACTGAGCGATCTTCCGGGGTGCTCGAATGTTACCCACCGGTTCCCAGGAATCGTCCTCGGGGGCGTACCCCTGCCAACGTACCAGATACTGAAGCCGACGACGATGGAGCCGGGAGTCAATAATGTCCTCAACCACTAACTGCTCCTCGCCGTCGACCATCACAGGCGGAGGAGGAGGCACGACACGACCATGAAACGTATTGGGAGAGACGGATTTGAGGAGAGAAACATGAAAGACCGGGTGTACCTTTAGATGGTGCGGTAACCGCAGCCGACAGGCCACAGGGCTCACGATCCCGGTGATCTTGAACGGACCGATGAATTTTTGTCCCAGCTTCTGCGAAGGGACACCCAATCTCAGGTTCTTGGTGGATAACCATACAGAGTCCCCTACCTTATACATGGGTGCCGGTTTCCGGTGAGCGTCTGCCGACCTCTTGTTTCGCTCCTGAGCTGTAGCCACAGTGTCCTTGAGAACCTCCAGATTTTGTCGTAGCTCTGTCAATCTGTCCTCCACCGCAGGCACTGAGACCGCAACCGGTGACCTAGGCAAAATAGTCGGATGGTAACCCAAGTTAGCAAAGAAGGGTGTTACCTTAGTGGAGCTGCTCTGAGTGTTGTTATACGAGAACTCCGCCAACGGAAGCATCTTCAACCAATCGTCCTGCAGATGGCTGACATAACAGCGAAGGTATTGTTCCAGGGTTTGATTGGTCCGTTCGGTCTGCCCATTTGTCTGAGGATGGTATGCAGAAGACAAACAGACATCAATCTGGAGTGCCGTACAAAACCCCTTCCAGAACCTAGACGTGAACTGCACGCCCCGGTCAGAGATGATCTCGTCTGGTACCCCATGCAATCGGAATACGTTCTGGATAACCAGATCCACTGTCTCTGAGGCTGAGGGAAGACCGGCACACGGAATAAAGTGAGCAGCTTTAGTCAACCGATCCACCACCACTAAAATGGTATTGTGACCGTCTGAGACGGGCAACTCCACAATAAAATCCATTGAGATAGACCCCCAAGGGCGAGATGGCACGGGTAACGGTTGGAGGAGTCCTGTAGGAGCCACACGAGGGACTTTGCACCGGGCACAAACCACACATGAGTGGACATAGTCCTTTACGTCCTTTAAACAGGTAGGCCACCAGAAGAAACGGTTCAGAAATTCCTGCGTCTTCTGTACCCCCCTATGACCAGCCAACACGGAGTCATGGACCAACTTGAGAACCCGAAGTCTTACGGCCTCCGGGACATAAATGCGTCGCTCTCTCAACCACACACCATTCCGAAGAACAAGAGTTACATCATTCGGGGGGGCAGCAAGAAATACGTCACCATCATAGGCCAGCTTGATGTCCTTCCACAAGTCCTGGTCCTGGATTACTCCAACGAAATTGGCATCCGATAACACGGTCTGAGACGGGGTTCCAGGCACGGAGTCCACGGCGTGGATTCGGGACAAGGCATCGGCTTTCCCATTACGTGAACCTGGACGGTATGTAACGACAAAATTGAACTGGTTAAGGAATAGGCTCCAACGGGCTTGCCGTGGAGACAGGCACCTGGCAGACTTAAGAAATTCCAGATTACGATGATCTGTGAGTACTATCACTTGCTGCGCGGCTCCCTGTAAGTGGTGTCTCCATTCCTTGAAAGCGGAAATAATCGCTAACAGTTCTTTGTCCGCAATGTCATAGTTCCTTTCTGCAGGGGACAACCGGCGGGAAAAGAAAGCACACGGATGTAAGAGACTCTTGTCCCCAGTCCTTTGAGAAAGGATGGCCCCTAATGCGTAGTCGGAAGCGTCGACTTCCACGATAAAGGGAAGTGCGGGATTCGGATGTACCAATATAGGCGCTGAGGTAAAACAGACCTTGAGACGATGGAAGGCTTCCTGGGCCTGGGCGGACCACACAAACTTCTGTCCTTTCTTGGTTAACAGAGTGATGGGACGAACGATCTCTGAAAAATTACGGATAAAACGTCGGTAAAAGTTGGCAAAACCGACAAAGCGTTGTACCTCTTTGATGTTTCCCGGTTCCGGCCAGTCTAGAATTGCTTGTATTTTGCCAGACTCCATGTTCAGTCCCTGAGGAGAGATGACATAACCTAAGAATTGTATCTGTGAGCAATGGAATTCACATTTCTCCAGTTTGATGTACAGGTGGTTTTCCCTCAGCCGGGTAAGTACGGTCTTGACGTGCTCCTGGTGTTCCTGTAGGGAATCAGAAAAGATTAGGATATCGTCCAGATAAATCACCATGAATTGGTCCATGATATCCCTAAAAATATCGTTAACTAGATGTTGGAAAGCCGCGGGAGCGTTACAAAGTCCAAAAGGCATCACTAGGTACTCAAAATGTCCATACCGACATCGGAACGCGGTCTTCCACTCGTCTCCGGGACGTATGCGGAGTAGATTGTATGCCCCACGGAGGTCCAATTTGGTGAATATTTTTGCCTGTTGGACCCTCTCCAATAGCTCAGGAATCAATGGTAACGGATACCGGTTCCGGATGGTTATTTTATTCAGTTCCCGGTAGTCAATACAGGGTCTTAGAGTCCCCTCTTTCTTTTTCACAAAAAAGATGGGTGCCCCTGCTGGTGAGGTAGACGGACGAATAAATCCCTTAGCCAGACTTTCATCAATGTAGTTTTTTAGTGCTTCTAGCTCAGGTGCCGCCAACGGGTAGACATGACCAAACGGGATCTCCGCCCCTGGGAGTAAGTCTATGGGGCAATCATACGGTCTATGCGGGGGAAGCCGATCGGCTTTTCTTTTGTCGCATATGTCCGCAAAGTCGTTATACACCGGGGGTAGAACAGGTACCTGTACAGTGCCCTCCGCATTCGGTGTTACTGGAACCGGAACAGTTGGACTAATGGTCGGACCACTCTGCGGTGGGAAGGATATTTCCTTAGTTTCCCAATCGATGACCGGATTTGTAGACCGTAGCCACGGAATACCTAAAATAATCGGAAAATGAGGAGAAGAAATTAGCATGAAAATAAGGGTCTCCTGCTGACCTGGCTTCATGACGCACTCTAGCGGTACGGTTTCCCGATCAACTGGTCCAGAGATTAACGGAGATCCGTCTACCGTCTCCATGGTAACCGGTGAGGCTCTTTGCTGAGTCCGGATACCGTGTTTCCTGGCAAAAGAGGAGTCCATGAAATTTCCCCCTGCCCCAGAATCTATCATTGCAGAGGTAGGTATTAGCTGTCCCTCCCACCGGATCTGAATGGGGAGCGAGCAATGGGTATATTTCCCTTCCGAGTCCTTCGGTGAGGTTGACATTACCGTCAAGGGAAATACCGCATCCAAGTGTCCACTCGCCTCAGAGATATCGGACTCTGCGTCCGTGTTGTCACACTCTGCCATGGCTGCCAATACCTTATTTGGGCGATTCGGACGTTTCGGGCAGTCGATCAAGAAATGGTCCGATTGACCGCAATAGAAACACAGACGCTCACGGAGCCGGTGTTCGCGACGTTCATTGGTCTCTCGCTTTTGCAGAGAGTCCACTTGCATAGGAACGTCCTCGGCCTCCCGTGGCGTCTTGAGAGCGGGTTCTCTGGAAGGAAATGCAAAGTTGTTTACACGGTTTACAGCTGCCCATTTTTCCTGTCTACGTTCCGTCAAGCGGGTATCAATACGCACACAGTGCTGGAGAAACAGTTCAAAATCCCCTGGAGATTCAGAACGAGCTAACTCGTCCTTGATGGTACCGGACAACCCCTTTCTGAAAACAGACAATAATGCATTGTTTCCCCAGTCGGTGTCTACCACTAACCTCTTGAACTCAGTGGCGTATTCAACTACAGAACGCTTTCCCTGACGTAAGGAAAGGAGAGCCGATTCAGCGGTAGCACGGCGATTCGGATCATCAAACATCTGCGCCATTGCGTTCAGAAAATCATCTAGGTGATTTAAACGGATGTCCCGGTTCTCTATCATAGGATTAGCCCAAGCCAGTGCTCGTGAGGTTAATAACATAATTATACATAACACCTTGGACCGGTCAGAACGGTAATAATCAGCATGTACATCAAAAAACAGTATACATTGGTTCACAAATCCACGAAACTGACTACGGTCACCATTGAAACGGAATGGGGGTAACCTAGGCATACCGGCAGCTGATACGGACGTAGTGGGGCCGGCTTCCTGAGCCTCCACTCTGACTTGCAAGTCCTGTATAGCCGGACCCAGTACCTGGTGATCATGGCCCAGCTGTGCCTCCATATCTCTAAGTTTAGTCTGCACCACCTCCATCTCCTGCTGCAAGGAGTTAATCATAGAAAAGAGCTGATCTACTCCTCGTGTCTCAGTCATTGCCCCAGCGAAATCCTCTTGTGGCCTGAGTATAATGTAATACTATTGTATGTTTTGAGGATTTCGATAGCGTTAGGGCAATGACAGCCAGAGACGAGTTTGTGGTACAAGATGTTTATGATATGTAACCACGGTAGATACACAAAACGGAACAAACACAGCAGAACAAACACAGCAGAACAAACACACGAAATACCTTCCCGAAACGGAGCGGAGGGAATTCCCGGGGCCACACACCGGACTCCCCCAGGGAGACCACCAGAGCGAACCCCTATACAGGGACTGTCCGGCAATCAACCCCGGAAGGCCTAAATGCGCCGCAGCCGGGACACAAGGGGCAAGCGGTAAAGTCCAGAAGTGTCCGTACGGGATGAAAGTCCAGAATGGTTACGAACCGGAAGAAACCGGGCAGACGTGCTGACCAAAGACGGCAGACGGAGTCCGGGCACAGATTGAAGAAACCGGGTGTGGTCCAAAGTCGGTCGGTAGATTTTCAGGAGGATCCAAGTAGCAGCAGCAGTAAAGCAGGAGCACACAGCAAGCAGTATACTCAGGCACTGGACTAGGTTTAGAGGCGGCCTTTTAAGCAGCTGGACAGGAAGTAGGGCAACAGAACATAAAACTCCATGTTAACCGAGGGCAAGCTTTTTCAAAAGAGGACTGGAAAACCCGGAAACCTGACAGAGTGTGTGCTAGTATAATGGCTTAGTTATAATTAGTTGGAGTGTGCAACGCAGGCAGACGTGCTGCAAATGTCTTGGCACTAGTGGGACTATAGCAAAGTCCAATAGCCACGTATAGGATGCCACTAGGTACACTGAGTGTGTGCTAGTATAATGGCTTAGTTATAATTAGTTGGAGTGTGCAACGCAGGCAGACGTGCTGCAAATGTCTTGGCACTAGTGGGACTATAGCAAAGTCCAATAGCCACGTATAGGATGCCACTAGGTACACTGAGTGTGTGCTAGTATAATGGCTTAGTTATAATTAGTTGGAGTGTGCAACGCAGGCAGACGTGCTGCAAATGTCTTGGCACTAGTGGGACTATAGCAAAGTCCAATAGCCACGTATAGGATGCCACTAGGTACACTGAGTGTGTGCTAGTATAATGGCTTAGTTATAATTAGTTGGAGTGTGCAACGCAGGCAGACGTGCTGCAAATGTCTTGGCACTAGTGGGACTATAGCAAAGTCCAATAGCCACGTATAGGATGCCACTAGGTACACTGAGTGTGTGCTAGTATAATGGCTTAGTTATAATTAGTTGGAGTGTGCAACGCAGGCAGACGTGCTGCAAATGTCTTGGCACTAGTGGGACTATAGCAAAGTCCAATAGCCACGTATAGGATGCCACTAGGTACACTGAGTGTGTGCTAGTATAATGGCTTAGTTATAATTAGTTGGAGTGTGCAACGCAGGCAGACGTGCTGCAAATGTCTTGGCACTAGTGGGACTATAGCAAAGTCCAATAGCCACGTATAGGATGCCACTAGGTACACTGAGTGTGTGCTAGTATAATGGCTTAGTTATAATTAGTTGGAGTGTGCAACGCAGGCAGACGTGCTGCAAATGTCTTGGCACTAGTGGGACTATAGCAAAGTCCAATAGCCACGTATAGGATGCCACTAGGTACACTGAGTGTGTGCTAGTATAATGGCTTAGTTATAATTAGTTGGAGTGTGCAACGCAGGCAGACGTGCTGCAAATGTCTTGGCACTAGTGGGACTATAGCAAAGTCCAATAGCCACGTATAGGATGCCACTAGGTACACTGAGTGTGTGCTAGTATAATGGCTTAGTTATAATTAGTTGGAGTGTTCAACGCAGGCAGACGTGCTGCAAATGTCTTGGCACTAGTGGGACTATAGCAAAGTCCAATAGCCACGTATAGGATGCCACTAGGTACACTGAGTGTGTGCTAGTATAATGGCTTAGTTATAATTAGTTGGAGTGTGCAACGCAGGCAGACGTGCTGCAAATGTCTTGGCACTAGTGGGACTATAGCAAAGTCCAATATCCACGTATAGGATGCCACTAGGTTCACTGAGTGTGTGCTAGTATAATGGCTTAGTTATAATTAGTTGGAGTGTGCAACGCAGGCAGATGCGCTCTGCAAATGTCTTGGCACTAGTAGGACTATAGCAAAGTCCAATAGCCACGTATAGGATGCCACTAAAAAACACTTAGTGTGTGCAAGTATAATGGCTTAGTTATAATTAGTTGGAGTGTGCAACGCAGGCAGATGTGCTCTGCAAATGTCTTGGCACTAGTGGGACTATAGCAAAGTCCAATAGCCACGTATAGGATGCCACTAGGTACACTGAGTGTTTGCTAGTAAAATTGCTTAGTTTAAAAAAGTTGTAGTGTGCAATGCAGGCAGACGTGCTCTGCAAATGTCTTTGCACTAGTGGGACTATAGCAAAGTCCAATAGCCACGTATAGGATGCCACTAGGTACACTGAGTGTTTGCTAGTAAAATTGCTTAGTTTAAAAAACTTGGAGTGTGCAATGCAGGCAGATGTGCTCTGCTAATGTCTTTGCACTAGTGGGACTATAGCAAAGTCCAATAGCCACGTATAGGATGCCACTAGGTACACTGAGTGTGTGCTAGTATAATGGCTTAGTTATAATTCGTTGGAGTGTGCAACGCAGGCAGATGCGCTCTGCAAATGTCTTGGCACTAGTGGGACTATAGCAAAGTCCAAAAGCCACGTATAGGATGCCACTAGGTACACTGAGTGTTTGCTAGTAAAATTGCTTAGTTTAAAAAAGTTGTAGTGTGCAATGCAGGCAGACGTGCTCTGCAAATGTCTTTGCACTAGTGGGACTATAGCAAAGTCCAATAGCCACGTATAGGATGCCACTAGGTACACTGAGTGTTTGCTAGTAAAATTGCTTAGTTTAAAAAAGTTGTAGTGTGCAATGCAGGCAGACGTGCTCTGCAAATGTCTTTGCACTAGTGGGACTATAGCAAAGTCCAATAGCCACGTATAGGATGCCACTAGGTACACTGAGTGTTTGCTAGTAAAATTGCTTAGTTTAAAAAACTTGTAGTGTGCAATGCAGGCAGATGTGCTCTGCTAATGTCTTTGCACTAGTGGGACTATAGCAAAGTCCAATAGCCACGTTTAGGATGCCACTAGGTACACTGAGTGTTTGCTAGTATAATGGCTTACTTAGAATGAGTTGGAGTGTGCAGAGGACAAGAGGGTACAGTGGCAGGATTGTGGTGCTCTGGGTAGAGGAATTGAAGCCTGCCTTTCTATTCCCTCCTAATGGTGAAATGCAGGGAGGAAATCCCTGACCTGGGCTACACAGACGCTGTTGCTGTTTGCAGGACCTGTCACTTATGGCTCTCTGACCCTGCCGCTTTGAGCCCTTAAAAGGACTGCTAGAATGTGCTCTCCCTAAGCTGTCTAACGCTGTGTATGCAGCGCATACAGCTGTAACGGCTATAGGACTCAGGAGGACGGAGCTGCGACACTGATGTCTGACACCAAAGACGCAGAAGGCAGATAATGGCGTTCGTGAAGAAAATGTCCGGTTTTATAATGCAGGGACATGTGACATGCAGATCCTATCACACATGCCGTTGCTTCTCTGGCTCAAAGTCCACTTAGGTGTGTGTGTGTCTGTGATTGGCTGACATGCTGGCCCGCCCCACAAGACGCGCGCGCTTAGGGAAGGAAGACAAGAAAAAAAAAAAAAAAAATGGCGATCGCCATTATAGAAACAGCAGTGATCTGAAGGCGCTGTTCACGCACACTATACACTGAAATGTGATAATAGTTTGATTCACAGAGTGACTTACACTATTACAGCAGAAACCAAGCTAGGATTTAGCTGTTTTTTGGCTGCTAGAACCGTTCTCGAACGTTTCTAGAACTATCGAGCTTTTGCAAAAAGCTCGAGTTCTAGTTCGATCTAGAACATGCCCCAAAATCACTCGAGCCGCGAACTGGAGAACCACGAACCACGAACCGCGCTCAACTCTACTCGAGAGTGCAAAAGAGTTAAATTAAACTTTTACTGGATTTCCACTTATTTTATCAAATCTCATCTCCACCACACAGGACAAGTTTGCATCTGTTATAGTTTTGGTGAAAATTGTGGTCATTTCATTTATGTACGAAATGTGTTCAGATTGGTTTTATATTGCATTTGGCACATGGTGACGATTATCTCGAGAGGGCAAAAGAGTTAAATGAAACTTTTACTGGATTTCCACTTATTTTATCAAATCTCATCTCCACCACACAGGACAAGTTTGCATCTGTTATAGTTTTAGAGAAATTTGTGGTCATTTAATTTATGCGCGAAATGTGTTCAGATTGGTTTTATATTGCATTTGGCACATGGTGACGATTATCTCGAGAGTGCAAAGTAGCCAAATGAAACTTTTACTGGATTTCCACTTATTTTATCAAATCTCATCTCCACCACACAGGACAAGTTTGCATCTGTTATTGTTTTGGAGAAAATTGTGGTCATTTCATTTATGCACGAAATGTGTTCAGATTCGTTTTATATTGCATTTGGCACAGGGTGACGATTATCTCGAGAGTGCAAAAGAGTTAAATGAAACTTTTACTGGATTTGCACTTATTTTATCAAATCTCATCTCCACCAGATAGGACAAGTTTGCATCTGTTATTGTTTTGGAGAAAATTGTGGTCATTTCATTTATGCACGAAATGTGTTCAGATTGGTTTTATATTGCATTTGGCACATGGTGACGATTATCTCGAGAGTGCAAAGGAGTTAAATGAAACTTTTACTGGATTTTCACTTATTTTATCAAATCTCATCACCACACAGGACAAGTTTGCATCTGTTATAGTTTTGGAGAAAATTGTGGTCATTTCATTTATGCGCGAAATGTGTTCAGATTGGTTTTATATTGCATTTGGCACATGGTGACGATTATCTCAAGAGTGCAAAAGTAGCCAAATGAAACTTTTTCTGGTTTTGCACTTATTTTATCAAATCTCATCTCCACTACACAGGACAAGTTTGCATCTGTTATTGTTTTGGAGAAAATTGTGGTCATTTCTTTTATGCACGAAATCTGTTCAGATTGGTTTTATATTGCATTTGGCACATGGTGACGATTATCTCGAGAGTGCAACGTAGCCAAATGAAACTTTTACTGGATTTCCACTTATTTTATCAAATCTCATCTCCACCACACAGGACAAGTTTGCATCTGTTATAGTTTTGGAGAAAATTGTGGTCATTTCATTTATGCGCGAAATGTGTTCAGATTGGTTTTATATTGCATTTGGCACATGGTGACGAATATCTCGAGAGTGCAAAGTAGCCAAATGAAACTTTTACTGGATTTGCACTTATTTTATCAAATCTCATCTCCACCACACAGGACAAGTTTGCATCTGTTATAGTTTTGGAGATAATTGTGGTCATTTAATTTATGCGCGAAATGTGTTCAGATTGGTTTTATATTGCATTTGGCACATGGTGACGATTATCTCGAGAGTGCAAAGTAGCCAAATGAAACTTTTACTGGATTTGCACTTATTTTATCAAATCTCATCTCCACCACACAGGACAAGTTTGCATCTGTTATTGTTTTGGAGAAAATTGTGGTCATTTCATTTATGCACGAAATGTGTTCAGATTCATTTTATATTGCATTTGGCACATGGTGACGATTATCTCGAGAGTGCAAAAGAGTTAAATGAAACTTTTACTGGATTTCCACTTATTTTATCAAATCTCATCACCACACAGGACAAGTTTGCATCTGTTATAGTTTTGGAGAAAATTGTGGTCATTTCATTTATGCGCAAAATGTGTTCAGATTGGTTTTATATTGCATTTGGCACATGGTGACGATTATCTCGAGAGTGCAAAGTAGCCAAATGAAACTTTTACTGGATTTACACTTATTTTATCAAATCTCATCTCCACCACACAGGACAAGTTTGCATCTGTTATTGTTTTGGAGAAAATTGTGGTCATTTCATTTATGCACGAAATGTGTTCAGATTGGTTTTATATTGCATTTGGCACATGGTGACGATTATCTCGAGAGTGCAAAAGAGTTAAATTAAACTTTTACTGGATTTCCACTTATTTTATCAAATCTCATCTCCACCACACAGGACAAGTTTGCATCTGTTATAGTTTTGGAGAAAATTGTGGTCATTTCATTTATGCGCGAAATGTGTTCAGATTGGTTTTATATTGCATTTGTCACATGCTGACGATTATCTCGAGAGTGCAAAGTAGCCAAATGAAACTTTTACTGGATTTCCACTTATTTTATCAAATCTCATCTCCACCACACAGGACAAGTTTGCATCTGTTATAGTTTTGTAGAAAATTGTGGTCATTTAATTTATGCGCGAAATGTGTTCAGATTGGTTTTATATTGCATTTGGCACATGGTGACGATTATCTCGAGTGTGCAAAGTAGCCAAATGAAACTTTTACTGGATTTGCACTTATTTTATCAAATCTCATCTCCACCACACAGGACAAGTTTGCATCTGTTATAGTTTTGGAGAAAGTTGTGGTCATTTCATTTATGCGCGAAATGTCTTCAAATTGGATTTAAATTGCATTTGGTGCATGGTGACGATTATCTCAAGAGTGCAAAGTAGCAAAATGAAACTTTTACTGGATTTCCATTTATTTTATCAAATCTCATCTCCACCACACAGGACAAGTTTGCATCTGTTTTAGTTTTGGAGATAATTGTGGTCATTTCATTTATGCGCGAAATGTGTTCAGATTGGTTTTATATTGCATTTGGCACATGGTGACGATTATCTCGAGAGTGCAAAGTAGTTAAATGAAACTTTTACTGGATTTCCACTTATTTTATCAAATCTCATCTCCACCACACAGGACAAGTTTGCATCTGTTATAGTTTTGGAGAAAATTGTGGTCATTTCATTTATGCGCGAAATTTGTTCAGATTGGTTTTATATTGCATTTGGCACATGGTGACGATTGTCTCGAGAGTGCAATGTAGCCAAATGAAACTTTCACTGGATTTCCACTTATTTTTGCAAATCTCATCTACACCACACAGGACAAGTTTGCATCTGTTATAGTTTTGGAGAAAATTGTGGTCATTTAATTTATGCACGAAATGTGTTCAGTAGTAGAGATGAGCGAACCGGTCCCGGTTCGGCTCGAGGCCGGTTCGCCGAACGGGGGTCCCGTTCGAGTTCGGTTCGTCGAACGTTCGACGAACCGAACTCGAACGTATAGGCTATAATGGGAGGCAATCACAAACACATAAAAATGCATTATAAATGTACACAAACAGTTAATAAACATTGCCATAACACTTACCGGTCCTCGCGATCCCTTCTGCACTCTGTCTCCTGCCGCTATTCCATCCGATGATCGCTGAATCCTCCCGGTGACCTGCACTGCCAGCAGAGAAGCAGGACCTATCGTGACGTCAAAATAGCCATGTGACCAGTCACGTGGCTATTATCTCATTGGCTACAGACTGGTCACATGACTATGACACGTCATGTAGGACCTGCGAGTGCATCTCTCCGGTACACGGTGCACATATGTGTATCGCCGTGTACCGGCGACATGCTCTAGCACACGGTCGACTCCCCGTTCCGTTAGGGACCGGCTGACACAGCCGGTCATTAACGGAGATCACCGTTGCCATAGCAACGCAGTTAGCGGTGACGTCACCGCTAACCGCGGCTCCAGGAGCACCGTTGCTATGGTAACGCGTCTGTCAGCGTTACCGCTAGCAGCCAGCAGTGATCACTCACGGAGTGAAGGCTGCACGCTGCTTCCCGATTGTAGTGAGCATTGTAGTTAGGATGGAGGTTCCCCAGCCCCAAGTGATGCCCCTCACTACAATCGTCACTACTACTACACTAGAAAGAAAGAAGACAGAAGAGCAGGATCGTGGAGGGCTGACAGGGGGTAATAAAGATGGAGTCTCTAATGTGTCTGTGTATTTATTTCTATTAAAGTATTTTTTCTCTGTGTGTTGTCTTTTTTTAACCCTTTATTGGAGATTCTTAATGGCCGGGTCAAACGTGCCTGACATTAAGAATCTCTGGCTTAATACTGGCTGGTAAAACAAAGCCAGTATTAACTCATGATTACCCAACAAGCCACCCGGCTCCAGGGCTGTTGAAAGAGTTGGATACAGCGCCAGATGATGGCGCTTCTATGAGAGCGCCATTTTCTGGGACGGCTGCGGACTGAAATCCGCAGCAGAGGCGCCCACAAACCTCGGGCTAACCTGTGCTGCGGATTCCAATCCCCAGCTGCCTAGTTGTACCCGGCTGGACACAAAAATAGGGCGAAGCCCACGTCATTTGTTTTTTAATTATTTCATGAAATAAGTGAAATAATTAAAAAAAACGGGCTTCCCTATATTTTTGGTTCCCAGCCGGGTACAAATAGGCAACTGGGGGTTGGAGGCAGCCCGTGGCTGCCAGCTGTACCTGGCTAGCATACAAAAATATGGCGAAGCCCACGTCATTTTTTTGGTGGGCAAAAAACTTCTGCATACAGTCCTGGATGGAGTATGCTGAGCCTTGTAGTTCTGCAGCTGCTGTCTGCTCTTCTCCATACAGACAGACAGCAGCTGCAGAACTACAAGGCTCAGCATACTCCATCCAGGACTGTATGCAGAAGTTTTTTGCCCCCTGAAAAAATTATGTGGCTTCGCCATATTTTTGTATGCTAGCCAGGTACAGCAGGCAGGTACGGCTGCCCCCAACCCCCAGTTGCCTATTTGTACCCGGCTGGGAACCAAAAATAAAGGGAAGCCCTTTTTTTATTATTTCATGAATTTCATGAAATAATTAGAAAACAAATGACGTAGGCTTTGCCCCATTTTTGTGTCCAGCCAGGTACAACTAGGCAGCTGGGATTGGAATCCGCACCACCGGTTGGCCTGAGCTTTCTGGGCCCCACTGCTGCGAATTGCAGTCTGCAGCCACCTCAGAAAATGGCATTTTCATAGAAGCGCCATCTTCTGGCGCTGTATCCAACTCTTCCAGCACCTGCCTGCTATACCTGGCTAGCATACAAAAATATGGCGAAGCTCACGTCCTTTTTTTGTAGCTTTTTGGCAAAAAAAAAAAAAAATGCTTCCCTGGATTTTCCATTGCCAGTGAAGGTAACACCAAGCAGTGGGGGTTAGCAGCCAGTAGCTGCTTGGATTACCCTTAGCTAGCAATACAAAAAATGCAGTGGGAGCTAACATATATTTTTTTTAATTATTTATTTAAATAACTAAAAATAAAATGGGCTTCCCTGTATTTTGATTGCTGGACATCACAGTGCTGTAAAAATAAATCTTTAAAAAAATGACGTAGCGCTCCGCGGTATTTTTGATTCTCAGCGCAGATAAAGCAGACAGCTATGGGTTGCCACCCCCATCTGCCTGCCGTTACCTTGGTTGGCAATCAAAATACAGGGAAGCCCATTAATTTTTTCTATTTAAAAAATAGTTAAAAAAAAAAAATTACGTTGGGTCCCCCCATTTTTGATAGCCAGCTAGGGTAAAGCAGACGGCTGTAGCCTGAAAACCACAGCTGGCAGCTTTACCGTGGTTGGGGATCCAATGTGGAGGTCCCCTCAGGCTCTTTTTTATAATTATTTTATAAATATTAATAATTACACAATAAAAGTAGGGGACCCCCCAAATTGGATCACCAGCCAAGGTAAAGCGGACAGCTGTGGTCTGGTATTCTCAGGGTGGGAAAGTCCATAGTTATTGGGCCTTCACAGCCTAAAAATAGCAGGCCGCAGGCACCCCAGACGTGGCGCATCCACTAGATGCGCCAATCCTGGCGCTTCACCCCAGCTCATCCCGTGCCCTGGTGCAGTGGCAAACGGGGTAATAAATCGGGTTGATACTAGCTGTAAAGTCACCTGAGATCAAGCCCAGCAGTTTGTGATGTCATGGCGTCTATTAGATACCCAACATCATAAACTGTCAGTACTAACAAAAACAAAAAATCGACAAAAGAAATTTATTTGAAAAAACAGTCCCCAAAACATTTCCTCTTTCACCAATTTATTGTAAGAAAAAAAATAAAGGGGTCCCACGACGACTCTGGACCGTCTAGAATATGGGGGGGAGACACTCAGGGAACGTATCCCCCATTTTCTAGGAGTGCGGACCCTTCATGTGAGGAGTGTGGGTGCAATGAATCTGCACTCACTCTCCCCGGGTCCACAGCAGCAGAGTCCATGTCGTAATGGTTGCTACCAAAGCTGCAATGCCCTGCTCATGAGGTAAGGGCATGCCTAATCAGGAGAACTACTGTAGAGGAAGCTCTGCTCACTGGTATATAGGTGCTCAGAGGTAATAATAGATAAAATTAGTGAGTAACCTCGGCACTCTATATCTCCCAGACTAAGTCAGTAAGTCACAACGGATAGTAATGCAAAATCACTCTTTATTGGTCCGTATTAAGAAATTTTTTTTTTCATAAGCATATATGTTTTTGTCCAAAACAAGTTACAAATGACGTTTCGGCCTGAGCCTTCGTCAGATTGGACTTATCTGCATGTAATCATGAAAAATGACAATAATCAGTATCACATAAGAGTGAGAGAACAATAACATAAACTCGAACAATGTAGAGGTACAATTGGGATGCAGCAAAAAAATTGCAACACAGCAAGAAATGAAACACATGATACAAATGTCATAATACAGTACAAGGACAATATAGTAATGACAAATATGGGGTCAGAGTAGACTTAGACAGCTCTGGTACGAAAGAGATGTCAATCATAAAGTAACATGTGCAGTAGGTGTAGAGCTACACTATGCATGGCAGAGCTAATGGGTAGACCGACCATAGAAAAAGTAGAGAAAAAGTGGAGAAAAAGTGGAGAATAAGTGGAACATAAGAGGAGAAAAAGTGGAGAAAAAGTGGAGAAAAAAGTGGAGAAAAAGTGGAGAAAAAGTGGAGAAAAAGTGGAGATTAAGAGGAGAAAAAGTGGAGAAAAAAGTGGAGAAAAAGTGGAGAAAAAGTGGAGCATAAGTGGAGAAAAAGTGGAGAAAAAGTTGAGAAAAAGTGGAGCATAAGAGGAGAAAAAGTGGAGAAAAAAGTGGAGAAAAAGTGGAGAAAAAGTGGAGCATAAGAGGAGAAAAAGTGGAGAAAAAGTGGAGAAAAAGTGGAGCATAAGAGGAGAAAAAGTGGAGAAAAAGTGGAGAAAAAGTGGAGCATAAGAGGAGAAAAAGTGGAGATTAAGAGGAGAAAAAGTGGAGAAAAAGTGGAGCATAAGAGGAGAAAAAGTGGAGAAAAAGTGGAGAAAAAGTGGAGAAAAAGTGGAGCATAAGAGGAGAAAAAGTGGAGATTAAGAGGAGAAAAAGTGGAGAAAAAGTGGAGAAAAAGTGGAGAAAAAGTGGAGCATAAGAGGAGAAAAAGTGGAGAAAAAAGTGGAGAAAAAGTGGAGAAAAAGTGGAGAAAAAGTGGAGATTAAGAGGAGAAAAAGTGGAGCATAAGAGGAGAAAAAGTGGAGAAAAAAGTGGAGAAAAAGTGGAGAAAGTGGAGAAAAAAATGGAGAAAAAGTGGAGAAAAAGTGGAGAAAAAGTGGAGAATAAGAGGAGAAAAAGTGGAGAAAAAGTGGAGAAAAAGTGGAGAATAAGAGGAGAAAAAGTGGAGAATAAGTGGAGAAAAAAATGGAGAAAAAGTGGAGAAAAAGTGGAGCATAAGAGGAGAAAAAGTGGAGAAAAAGTGGAGAAAAAGTGGAGAAAAAGTGGAGCATAAGAGGAGAAAAAGTGGAGAATAAGTGGAGAAAAAAATGGAGAAAAAGTGGAGAAAAAGTAGAGAAAAAGTGGAGCATAAGAGGAGAAAAAGTGGAGAAAAAGTGGAGAAAAAGTGGAGAAAAAGTGGAGCATAAGAGGAGAAAAAGTGGAGAAAAAAGTGGAGAAAAAGTGGAGAAAAAGTGGAGCATAAGAGGAGAAAAAGTGGAGAAAAAGTGGAGCATAAGAGGAGAAAAAGTGGAGAAAAAGTGGAGTAAAAGTGGAGAAAAAGTGGAGCATAAGAGGAGAAAAAGTGGAGAAAAAGTGGAGAAAAAAGTGGAGAAAAAGTGGAGAAAAAGTGGAGAAAAAGTGGAGAAAAAGTGGAGATTAAGAGGAGAAAAAGTGGAGAAAAAGTGGAGAAAAAGTGGAGCATAAGAGGAGAAAAAGTGGAGAAAAAAGTGGAGAAAACGTGGAGAAAACGTGGAGAAAAAGTGGAGAAAAAGTGGAGAAAAAGTGGAGCATAAGAGGAGAAAAAGTGGAGAAAAAGTGGAGAAAAAGTGGAGAAAAAAGTGGAGAAAAAGTGGAGAAAAAGTGGAGAAAAAGTGGAGAAAAAGTGGAGAAAAAGTGGAGATTAAGAGGAGAAAAAGTGGAGAAAAAGTGGAGAAAAAGTGGAGCATAAGAGGAGAAAAAGTGGAGAAAACGTGGAGAAAACGTGGAGAAAAAGTGGAGAAAAAGTGGAGAAAAAGTGGAGAAAAAGTGGAGCATAAGAGGAGAAAAAGTGGAGAAAAAAGTGGAGAAAACGTGGAGAAAAAGTGGAGAAAAAGTGGAGAAAAAGTGGAGCATAAGAGGAGAAAAAGTGGAGATTAAGAGGAGAAAAAGTGGAGAAAAAGTGGAGAAAAAGTGGAGAAAAAGTGGAGCATAAGAGGAGAAAAAGTGGAGAAAAAAGTGGAGAAAAAGTGGAGAAAAAGTGGAGATTAAGAGGAGAAAAAGTGGAGCATAAGAGGAGAAAAAGTGGAGAAAAAAGTGGAGAAAAAGTGGAGAAAGTGGAGAAAAAAATGGAGAAAAAGTGGAGAAAAAGTGGAGAGAAAGTGGAGAAAAAAATGGAGAAAAAGTGGAACACCCTTTGGTACCTTTCATGTGGCACTAAGGGGTGCTTAGCTTTGTATTTAGCCAAAAAAATGAAAAAAAAATTACATAGGGTTCCCCCTAGTTTTGTAGCCAGCTAGGGTAAAGCAGACGGCTGCAGCCTGCAGACCACAGCTGGCAACCTCACCTTGGCTGGTAATCCAAAACTGAGGGCACCCCACGCTGTTATTTTAAATTAAATAAATAATTAAAAAAAAAAACACGTAGGGGTCCCCCAAAATTGGATCACCAGCCAAGGTAAAGCAGACAGCTGGGGCCTGATATTCTCAGACTAGGGAGGTCCATGGTTATTGGAATCTCCCCAGCCTAAAAATAGCAGGCCTCAGCCGCCCCAGAAGTGGCGCATCCATTAGATGCGCCAATCCTGGTGCTTCGCCCCAGCTCATCCCGCGCCCTGGTGCGGTGGCAAACGGGGTAATATTTGGGGTTAATACCAGATGTGTAATGTCACCTGGCATCAAGCCCTGGGGTTGGTGAGGTCAGGCGTCTATCAGATACCCGACATCACCAACCCAGTCAGTAATAAAAAAAAAATACACGACAAACACATTTTTATTTGAAAAAACACTCCCCAAAACATTCCCTCTTTAACCAATTTATTAGATTGAAAAACAAATCCAGGTCTGGTGTAATCCAAAGGGTTGCCATGACGATGCACACTGTCCCAGTCAATGAAGAGCAGGATGTTCCCCATTGGCTGGGAGAGCAATGCAGTGACCTGAGCTAACATCAATGGGTCAGCCCAGGTCACTGCAGGGGGGTGACAAGTGCTGCTGTCAGTGAGGTACATTACCTGCGCTGATCTCCAGCACACTGACAGCCCCTGTCACTGAGGTCAATGACCGGCGCCTTCACATCAAGTATCGCGAGAGGTCCGTGACATCACCGCCAGTGTCAGTCTCGGGTCGGAAGCGATAGGTGATGTGACAAGCGGCGGCCATGGAGGACAGTGACAGCGCTGAGGTCGGGATGGCGGGACTTCATCACCGCAGGTAAGCCGAGCGAGCGAGCGAGCGGGCGGGCGGGCGGGGGGGTGGGGGGGGGGTGGATGTGTGTGTGTGTGTGTGTTTGTGTATGTGTATGTATGTGTACATGCCGCGGGCAGGAGGGGGTGGAGCGAGCTGAGCGGGAAAGTGTGGGCTTCCTGCACGTAACTAAGATAAACATCGGGTTACTAACCAAAGCGCTTTGCTTGGATACCCGATGTTTATCTTGGTTACCAGCTTGTGGCAGGCTGCCAGCGATGGCTCCTGCTCACTGTAGCTGTAAAAAGCCCTGCTTTTTGCTGCTAGAACCGTTCTCGAACGTATCTAGAACTATCGAGCTTTTAGCAAAAAGCTCGAGTTCTAGTTCGATCTCGAACAGCCCAAAAATCACTCGAGCCTAGAACTGGAGAACCACGAACCACGAACCGCGCTCAACTCTATTCAGTAGTGATGAGCGAGTATGCTTGTTACTACTCGGTACTCGCACGAGTATCACTGTACTCGGGCTACTCGGCGGGGACCGAGTAATCTCGCGATACTCGTGCTGTACTCGTGGTCTTCATTTCTGCATGTTGGCGCTCTTTTGAGAGCCAGCCCTCATGCAGGGAATGGCTGGCAGACCACTGCAATGCCACAGCCCTGTTAGTTGTGGAATTGCAGTGATTGGCCGGCCCGCACAGCGTGACCGAGCCTTTATACCGGCCGGCGCGCTGTGCTCTGCTCACAGCCATCCAGACAGTCAGTGCAGGGAGAGTGTCGCTGCTTCAGGGAAAGGTTTGCGGCCCTTTATAGCTAGTTCCGGAGCAGGGCTGCAAACAGTGTGACCAGAAGTCCTTCTCAGGACTATTCTAGTTGTATACAGGCAGGCAGGGTATAGCCAGGTCGGAGTACAGTAGCAGAGTCCTTCTCAGGACTATTGTTGCTATATACAGGCAGGGTATAGCCAGGTCGGAATACAGGCTAGTGACCAGAAGAGTCCTTGTCAGGACTATTGTAGCAGTATACAGGCAGGCAGGCAGGCAGGGTATATAGCCATTCCTAGTGGTGACCGTATACCAGCCTTCATCATATCTGTGGCTGGTGTACACAGTCTAAAACAGTCCAGATAGTGTCAGACTTCTCAGTAATTGTCGCTCCTAAAAACCTGTTAGGTTCTTATTGCGTCCGTGCTTGCATTTAAAAACCGCACGTGTGTGCCTGTCGGTGGCAGCGTACAGGTGCACGTTTTTCACAAACTATTATATAACGCACAAGTGTAGTGAATAATACACTTCAGTCAGCAGTGGCTGATAGTGTCAGACTTCTCAGTAATTGTCGCTCCTAAAAACCTGTTAGGTTCTTATTGCGTCCGTGCTTGCATTTAAAAACCGCACGTGTGTGCCTGTCGGTGGCAGCGTACAGGTGCACTTGTGTGCGTTTTTCACAAACTATTATATAACGCACAAGTGTAGTGTATAATACACGTCAGTCAGCAGTGGCTGATAGTGTCAGACTTCTCAGTAATTGTCGCTCCTAAACACCTGTTAGGTTCTTATTGTGTCCGTGCTTGCATTTAAAAACCGCACGTGTGTGCCTGTCGGTGGCAGCGTACAGGTGCACGTTTTTCACAAACTATTATATAACGCACAAGTCTAGTGAATAATACACATCAGTCAGCAGTGGCTGATAGTGTCAGACTTCTCAGTAATTGTCGCTCCTAAAAACCTGTTAGGTTCTTATTGCGTCCGTACTTGCATTTAAAAACCGCACGTGTGTGCCTGTCGGTGGCAGCGTACAGGTGCACTTGTGTGCGTTTTTCACAAACTATTATATAACGCACAAGTGTAGTGAATAATACACGTCAGTCAGCAGTGGCTGATAGTGTCAGACTTCTCAGTAATTGTCGCTCCTAAAAACCTGTTAGGTTCTTATTGCGTCCGTGCTTGCATTTAAAAACCGCACATGTTACCTGTCGGTGGCAGCGTCAGGCTCCATATTGTCCCTGGATAGAGATGTGCATGAGGGCCTCAAAACATTGTTCCCATTGCAAAGGAGCGGGTCTCCTGTCGTAATGCCCATTCTGAAAGAATGGGCGAAAAAATTTACCACTGGGGTATACCTGAAACAACGGCCTAACTATTGTAACGGTCATCATGATGGCGCATGAGGAGAAGGAGGAGCAGTCCAGCGATTAGCCAAAGTCCAGAAGTGTGTTACCATGGGTGAGTGGAGGTACATGGCAAAATCCCGTTACAAACTTTAAATTCCGCTGTCATTTGCTGGTGGTGTGGTGAAGTCTGGCCCAATCCAACCCTTGTTCATCTTGATCAGAGTCAGCCTGTCAGCATTTACAGTTGACAGGCGGGTGCGTTTATCTGTAATGATTCCACCTGCGGCACTAAAAACACGCTCTGACAAAACGCTAGCGGCAGGGCAGGCCAGGACTTCCAAAACGTAGAGAACCAATTCATGCCACGTGTCCAGCTTGGATACCCATTAATTGTAAGGCACAGAGAAATGTCGGAGTACAGTTGTTTGATCTGCAAGGTACTCCTTGAGCATCTGGGCAAACTTAGGATTTCTTGTGGCACTACCCCGCACTTCAGGGGCTGTGGTATGTGAGGGGCTGAGAAAACTGTCCCACATCTTAAAGACTGTTCCCCTACCTCTGGCGGATTGGACTTGTGCCCCCCTCGGCTGTACGCCTTGGTTGTCCACTGATTCCTGACCTATGCCGCTAGCGTTTTGTGAGGGGAATGCTTTGCCTACTTCCGTGACTATGGCCTTCTGGAACTGCTGCATTTTTCCTGACCTCTCCACCTCGGGAATAAGAGAAATAAAGTTCTCCTTTTAGCGTGGGTCTAACAATGTTACCAACCAGTAATGATTGTCGGCCAAGATGTTCTTAACGCGAGGGTCACGAGACAGGCAGCTTACCATAAAGTCAGCCATGTGTGCCAGACTCTTAACAGCCATCACTTCAGTATCCTGACCAACACGATGACTGAACATGTTGTCCTCCTCCTCCTCCTCCACCTCCTCATCATCTACCCTGTCCTCTGGCCAGCCACGCTGAACCGAGGATATGACTGCATGTCATATCCTCAATTTGGCCAGAGAGTTGCTACATGTCTTCATCCTCCTCCTCGTCATAGTCCTCCACTGCACGTTGTGATGAGACGAGGCTGGGCTGTGTGTTATCACCCACACCCACTACTGTTTCTTGCTCAAACTCATCGCGCTCCGCCTGCAATGCATCATGGTTGTTTTTTGAGCAGAGACCATTTTAGAAGGCAGAGAAGCGGTATGGTGACGCTAATAATGTCGTCATCGCCGCTCACCATCTTGGTGGAGTCCTCAAAGTTTTGGCGGATGGTACATAGGTCTGACATCCATCTCCACTCCTCAGGTGTTATGTGTGGAGTTTGACCCATTTCCCGACGGCTTAGGTGATGCAGGTACTCAACAACTGCCCTCTTCTGCTCACATATCCTGACCAACATGTGCAGAGTTGAATTCCAACGCGTGGGGACATCACACACCAGTCTGTGAGCCGGAAGATGCAAATAGCGCTGAAAGCCGGCAAGGCCGGCTGAAGCAGTAGGTGACTTTCGAAAATGTGCAGACAGGCGGCGAACTTTTACCAGCAGATCAGACAGCTCTGGGTATGACTTTAGAAACCGCTGAACCACGAGGTTGAGCACATGGGCCACGCATGGAACATGTGTCAGCTGGCCTCGCCTCAAAGCCGCCACCAGGTTACGGCCATTGTCACACACGACCTTTTCTGGCTTTAGGTTCAGAAGTGTGAGCCAGTGATCTGCCTGCTGTTTCAGAGCTGTCCACTCCACACCTCTTCTGCATTGTGGGGTTTGTCACCTATGCAGATTAGCTTCAGCACAGCCTGTTGCCGCTTCGCCGAGGCAGTGCTGCAGTGCTTCTGTGTCGCCCTGGACAAGCCAGGGGCCACATAGCACAACACTTACACACCCCACACTCCCTGCAGGCATATCATAGTCAAAACACAAAATCATTGTTGCCTTCCCCAGGGGCTGTTGTCCACACCAGGGGGTGGAGCCAGGCGGTTGGTATCCACCCACCAAGGAGGAGGGAAAAAACAGGCAGTGAGAGTTAAGCTAAGGAAGTTGAAGGAGGAAAGTAGTAGAGAGGAGAAAAGTGACAGCAAAGAGCCTGAAGTTGGTCCGGGTGTGTGGCCCGGACAGGACAGCAAGGTTGGCAGGATGTGGTGACCGTCTGCAGTGGAGGCCGATTGGAGTCTGCCGTAAGGACCGTGGACGGGTGGTGACCCGGCCGTACCGGACCGGTATACAAAGAGAAGCCAGCACCATTGGCAGGGGCCTTTCGGATCCCGGCAAGGCTTGGTGTCGCCGTGAATTTGCCAAATCCGTTAGTGAAGGGGACCTCAGGGTTTCCAAACAGCCAAGTCACGATAGAAGGCAACCGTCCAACCGTGAAGGGTAGACACCGCCACCACCAAGGGCAACCGTCTCCCAGGGCCAGCGCCTGTGGGCAAAAGGGGCTCCTCCGGCCCATATCCAGGTCGGGGAGCGGGTTACCGGTGGGAAACCATCACTACCAACACTGAACTTAGGTGCAGGGAGAGACAGTCATCACTAACCTGCAGGGAGGAACAACCGCAGCCATCCGAGGGACCCGTCCATCCAGCCACTTGTTTTACCGTGAACTGTGTCATCATCATTGGGCTGAGTGAGTACCTCTGTGCCGTGCGGCACAGCGCTGCCCCTGCGACCTTGCACCTCATCAGGCCCCGCAACCCGCCTGTCATCCATCTCTACCCCATCACCGGGCCCTGGGACAACCAACCCCCCTACCCACGGCGTGGAGAAATAACAACAAAGCTGCTCCCTGTCACAGGCTCCCGGGATCCCCGTCCAGAGCAGCGGTGGTGTCCACACAATCACCACAACCGTGGATGGCGTCACGGACAATATCCCCAAAACCCAAACGACCCCTTTTCACTCACGGGCGATGAGCGCCGCTCGAGTCCCCGGGATCCGGCCATCGCTCGAGCCACCGAGCAGCAGCAGCCGTAGAGCAGCGGCAGCCGGACCCGAGCAGTGGGAGAGCGCAGCGTCCCCTCCTCCGCCCGCAACACTTCCAGCTTGGGACTGGTGTGTAGGGTAAAGTGGATGAGGATGCGCAGGAGGAGGAGGAGGCTGAGGAGCATGACATTCCGGAGCTGTAGAGTGTGGGTGAAACCCTGACTGAGGTAGGGCCTGCAAAACTTGGTGTGTGAAGGACGTGTTCCGTCCCTCGCTCAGACTGGGTCCCAGCTTCCACAATATTAACCCAGTGTGACGTCAACGAGATGTAGCGGCCTTGCCCACATGCACTTGTCCACGTGTCTGTGGTTAGGTGGACTTTGGCTGAAACAGCGTTGTTCAGGGCACGTGTGATGTTTTGTGACACATGGTTAGCAATGCGGGGACGGCACACCGGGAGAAATAGTGGCGGCTGGGGACCGAGTAATGTGGGACAGCTGCCACCATCAGGTCGCGGAATGCTTCTGTCTCAAGCAGCCTAAAAGGCAACATTTCCAGCGCAAGCAGTCGCGAAATGTTAGCATTTAGAAGTGTGGCATGTGGGTCGTTGGCAGTGTATTTGCGCCTGCGTTCAAAGGTTTGCTGAATGGATAACTGAACGCTGCGCTGGGACAAGGACGTGCTTGATGATGGTGTTATTTCTGCGTGGGCAACTGCAGGTGCAGGGCCGGAGGAGGCTTGTTCTCGGGCAGCATGGACAGGGGATTGGCTCGCATGCACAACAAGCAAAGACGAAGCAGTGACATCAGCAAGCACTGCTCCTCGACTCTGTTGTACATCCCACAAAGTCGGGTGCTTGGCTGACATGTGCCTGATCATGCTGGTGGTGGTCAGGCTGCTAGTTTTGGTACCCATGCTGATGCTGGCACGGTAGGTGTTGCAAATGGCCTTTTTAGAATCATCTGGAGCCAACTTAAAAAACTGCCAGACTCGGGAAGACCTAACATTTGTACAGGCACCTTGTGTCGTGTTGTTCCGGGGAACAGTTGCCTGACGTCTGCCTGGGGCCACCACCCTGCTTCTTACTGCCTGTTGGGATGCTACGCCTCCCTCCCCCTGTGCACTGCTGTCCTCGCTCTGCATATCCTCCTGCCAGGTTGGGTCAGTTACTGGATCATCCACCACGTCGTCTTCCTCTTCCGCACCCTGCTCCTCCTCCTGACTTCCTGACAATTGTGTCTCATCATCGTCCACCCCTTGTTGAGACACGTTGCCAACTTCGTGAGAACGTGGCTGCTCAAATATTTGGGCATCTGTACATACGATCTCCTCATGACCCACTTCAACATGAGCTGGCGAGAGGCCAGAATGTGCGAATTGAAACGTGAACAGCTCTTCCGAGTGTCCAAGTGTGGGATCAGTAATGTCCGAGGACGTGTACTCGGCCTGGTGGTAGGAAGGAGGATCAGGTTCTGAAATGTGCGGTGCAGTATCACGGCTACTGACACTTGACCGTGTGGAAGACAGAGTGTTTGTGGTGGTGCCAATCTGACTGGAAGCATTATCCGCTATCCAACTAACAACCTGTTGACACTGGTCTTGGTTCAACAGCGGTGTACTGCTGCGGTCCCCAAGAATTTGGGACAGGACGTGCGAGCGAGTAGATGTGGCCCTTTGTTGTGGCGAAATTAGAGCTTGCACACGACCTCGGTCTCTGCCTGCACCACCATCACGTCCACTTCCTTGTTCGTTGACAACGCCCTTGCGCATTTTGCAATGCTGTGCTGATGTGTATTCACTAGACTTGTGCGTTATATCCAAGTTTTTGCAAAACGCACACAAGTGCAGCGGAAAGCTGCCACCAACA
Source organism: Anomaloglossus baeobatrachus (assembly GCF_048569485.1). NCBI lineage: Eukaryota > Metazoa > Chordata > Amphibia > Anura > Aromobatidae > Anomaloglossus > Anomaloglossus baeobatrachus. The sequence goes on along the minus strand of NW_027444532.1, from coordinate 92,553 downwards.
GGCACACACGTGCGGTTTTTAAATGCAAGCACGGAGGCACTAAGAACCTAACAGGTCTCTATCCAGGGACAACGTGGAGCCTCCCAATTTTTGGCTGCCCTGCCAAAGGGCTATACTATAATACACCCACTTCCTTACAATGGGCACTTCAAGTTTACAGGCCCTCATGCACGTCTCTATCCAGGGACAATGTGGAGCCTCTCAATTTTTGGCTGCCCTGCCAAAGGGCTATACTATAATACACCCACTTCCTTACAATGGGCACTTCAAGTTTACAGGCCCTCATGCACGTCTCTACCCAGGGACAACGTGGAGCCTCCCAATTTTTGGCTGCCCTGCCAAAGGGCTATACTATAATACACCCATTTCCTTACAATGGGCACTTCAAGTTTACAGGCCCTCATGCACGTCTCTATCCAGGGACAATGTGGAGCCTCTCAATTTTTGGCTGCCCTGCCAAAGGGCTATACTATAATACACCCACTTCCTTACAATGGGCACTTCAAGTTTACAGGCCCTCATGCACGTCTCTACCCAGGGACAACGTGGAGCCTCCCAATTTTTGGCTGCCCTGCCAAAGGGCTATACTATAATACACCCACTTCCTGACAATGGGCACTTCAAGTTTACAGGCCCTCATGCACGTCTCTACCCAGGGACAACGTGGAGCCTCCCAATTTTTGGCTGCCCTGCCAAAGGGCTATACTATAATACACCCACTTCCTTACAATGGGCACTTCAAGTTTACAGGCCCTCATGCACGTCTCTACCCAGGGACAACGTGGAGCCTCCCAATTTTTGGCTGCCCTGCCAAAGGGCTATACTATAATACACCCACTTCCTTACAATGGGCACTTCAAGTTTACAGGCCCTCATGCACGTCTCTATCCAGGGACAATGTGGAGCCTCTCAATTTTTGGCTGCCCTGCCAAAGGGCTATACTATAATACACCCACTTCCTTACAATGGGCACTTCAGGTTTACAGGCCCTCATGCACGTCTCTATGCAGGGGCATTGGTGAACCTCACAATTTTGGACTGCCCTGGCAAAGGAAAATACTACAAAGACTCACTTCCTCAAAATGGGCACATTAGACTCAAGAGGCCTTCATGTACGTCTCTTCTCAGGGACATCGGAGTGCCACACAATGTTTTCACGTAAAATCTTTCATGTATTAATCTCAAAAAGTAACATACACCAGCTCTATCTCACTATTGGGTATGTGCCCTTAACATTTCTGCCATGAAAAATCATTTTGGGGTCATTTTGGAAGGTTTTCTGGTGAGTCCGTAAAAATGGCGTGAAACGCGGACAAAATTGTTCACAGCTGTGACTTTTGAGTGATAAATGCTTCAAGGGGTCTTCCCCATGCTGTTGCCATGTCATTTGAGCACTCTTCTGAGACTTTTGTGCCATTTTTAGGGTTTCTCCATGCTGCCGGGGGGTCATTTCACAAAAATACTCGGGTCTCCCATAGGATAACATTGGGCTCGTTGCTCGGCCCGAGTACACGAGTATCTTGGGAGGCTCGGCCCGAGCTTCGAGCACTCGAGCTTTTTAGTACTCGCTCATCACTAGTTTGCATCTGTTATAGTTATGGAGAAAATTGTGGTCATTTCATTTATGCGTGAAATGTGTTCAGATTGGTTTTATATTGCATTTGGCACATGGTGACGATTATCTCGAGTGTGCAAAGTAGCCAAATGAAACTTTTACTGGATTTCCACTTATTTTATCCAATCTCATCTCCACCACACAGCACAAGTTTGCATCTGTTATTGTTTTGGAGAAAATTGTGGTCATTTCATTTATCCGCGAAATGTGTTCAGATGTGTTTTATATTGCATTTGGCACATGGTGACGATTATCTCGAGAGTGCAAAAGAGTTAAATGAAACTTTTACTGGTTTTCCACTTATTTTATCAAATCTCATCTACACCACACAGGACAAGTTTGCATCTGTTATAGTTTTGGAGAAAATTGTGGTCATTTAATTTATGCGCGAAATGTGTTCAGATTGGTTTTATATTGCATTTGGCACATGGTGACGATTATCTCGAGAGTGCAAAGTAGCCAAATGAAACTTTTACTAGATTTGCACTTATTTTATCAAATCTCATCTCCACCACACAGGAAAAGGTTGCATCTGTTATAGTTTTGGAGAAAATTGTGGTCATTTAATTTATGCACGAAATGTGTTCAGATTGGTTTTATATTGCATTTTGCACATGGTGACGATTATCTCGAGATTGCAAAGTAGCCAAATGAAACTTTTACTGGATTTCCACTTATTTTATCAAATCTCATCTCCACCACACAGGACAAGTTTACATCTGTTATAGTTTTGGAGATAATTGTGGTCATTTAATTTATGCGCGAAATAGGTTCAGATTGGTTTTATATTGCATTTGGCACATGGTGATGATTATCTCGAGAGTGCAAAGTAGCCAAATGAAACTTTTACTGGATTTTTACTTATTTTATCAAATCTCATCTCCACCACACAGGACAAGTTTGCATCTGTTAAATTTTGGAGAAAATTGTGGTCATTTAATTTATGCGCGAAATGTCTTCAAATTGGATTTAAATTGCATTTGGCGCATGGTGACGATTATCTCAAGAGTGCAAAGTAGCCAAATGAAACTTTTACTGGATTTCCACTTATTTTATCAAATCTCATCTCCACCACACAGGACAAGTTTGCATCTGTTTTAGTTTTGGAGATAATTGTGGTCATTTCATTTATGCGCGAAATGTGTTCAGATTAATTTTATATTGCATTTGGCACATGGTGACGATTATCTCGAGAGTGCAAAGTAGTTAAATGAAACTTTTACTGGATTTCCACTTATTTTAGCAAATCTCATCACCACACAGGACAAGTTTGCATCTGTTATAGTTTTGGAGAAAATTGTGGTCATTTAATTTATGCGCGAAATGTTTTCAGATTGGTTTTATATTGCATTTGGCACATGGTGACGATTAACTCGAGAGTGCAAAGTAGCCAAATTAAACTTTTACTGGATTTCCTCTTATTTTATCAAATCTCATCTACACCACACAGGACAAGTTTGCATCTGTTATAGTTATGGAGAAAATTGTGGTCATTTCATTTATGCGTGAAATGTGTTCAGATTGGTTTTATATTGCATTTGGCACATGGTGACGATTATCTCGAGTGTGCAAAGTAGCCAAATGAAACTTTTACTGGATTTCCACTTATTTTATCAAATCTCATCTCCACCACAGAGGACAAGTTTGCATCTGTTATTGTTTTGGAGAAAATTGTGGTCATTTAATTTATGCGCGAAATGTGTTCAGATTGGTTTTATTTTGAACTTGGCGCATGGTGACGATTATCTCGAGAGTGCAAAGTAGCCAAATGAAACTTTTACTTGATTTCCACTTATTTTATTAAATCTCATCTAGACCACACAGGACAAGTTTGCATCTCTTATAGTTATGGAGAAAATTGTGGTCATTTCATTTAGGCGCGAAATGTGTTCAGATTGGTTTTATATTGCATTTGGCACATGGTGACAATTATTTCGAGAGTGCAAAGTAGTTAAATGAAACTTTTACTGGATTTCCACTTATTTTATCAAATCTCATTTCCACCACACAGGACAAGTTTGCATCTGTTATAGTTTTGGAGAAAATTGTGGTCATTTCATTTATGCGCGAAATGTGTTCAGATTGGTTTTATATTGCATTTGGCACATGGTGATGATTATCTCGAGAGTGCAAAGTAGCCAAATGAAACTTTTACTTGATTTGCACTTTTTTTCTCAAATCTCATCTCCACCACACAGGACAAGTTTGCATCTGTTATAGTTTTGGAGAAAATTGTGGTCATTTAATTTATGCGCGAAATGTGTTCAGATTGGTTTTATATTGAATTTGGCACATGGTGACGATTATCTCGAGAGTGCAAAGTAGCCAAATGAAACTTTTACTGGATTTCCACTTATTTTATCAAATCTCATCTCCACCACACAGGACAAGTTTACATCTGTTATAGTTTTGGAGATAATTGTGGTCATTTAATTTATGCGCGAAATGTGTTCAGATTGGTTTTATATTGCATTTGGCACATGGTGATGATTATCTCGAGAGTGCAAAGAAGCCATATGAAACTTTTACTGGATTTTTACTTATTTTATCAAATCTCATCTCCACCACACAGGACAAGTTTGCATCTGTTAAATTTTGGAGAAAATTGTGGTCATTTAATTTATGCGCGAAATGTGTTCAGATTGGTTTTATATTGCATTTGGCACATGGTGACGATTATCTCGAGTGTGCAAAGTAGCCAAATGAAACTTTTACTGGATTTGCACTTATTTTATCAAATCTCATCTCCACCACACAGGACAAGTTTGCATCTGTTATAGTTTTGGAGAAAATTGTGGTCATTTAATTTATGCGTGAAATGTCTTCAAATTGGATTTAAATTGCATTTGGCGCATGGTGACGATTATCTCAAGAGTGCAAAGTAGCCAAATGAAACTTTTACTGGATTTCCACTTATTTTATCAAATCTCATCTCCACCACACAGGACAAGTTTGCATCTGTTTTAGTTTTGGAGAAAATTGTGGTCATTTAATTTATGCACGAAATGTGTTCAGATTGGTTTTATATTGCATTTGGCACATGGTGACGATTTTTTCAAGAGTGCAAAGTAGCCAAATGAAACTTTTATTGGATTTCCACTTATTTTATCAAATCTCATCTCCACCACACAGGACAAGTTTGCATCTGTTATAGCTTTGGAGAAAATTGTGGTCATTTCATTTATGCGCGAAATGTGTTCAGATTGGTTTTATATTGCATTTGGCACATGGTGATGATTATCTCGAGAGTGCAAAGTAGCCAAATGAAACTTTTACTGGATTTCCACTTATTTTATCAAATCTCATCTCCACCACACAGGACAAGTTTGCATCTGTTATAGTTTAGGAGAAAATTGTGGTCATTTAATTTATGCGCGAAATGTGTTCAGATTGGTTTTATATTGCATTTGGCACATGGTGACAATTATCTCGAGAGTGCAAAGTAGCCAAATGAAACTTTTACTGGATTTACACTTATTTTATCAAATCTCATCTCCACCACACAGGACAAGTTTGCATCTGTTATAGTTTTGGAGAAAATTGTGGTCATTTAATTTATGCGCGAAATATGTTCAGATTGGTTTTATATTGAATTTGGCACATGGTGACGATTATCTCGAGAGTGCAAAGAAGCCAAATGAAACTTTTACTGGATTTCCACTTATTTTATCAAATCTCATCTCCACCACACAGGACAAGTTTACATCTGTTATAGTTTTGGAGATAATTGTGGTCATTTAATTTATGCGCGAAATGTGTTCAGATTGGTTTTATATTGCATTTGGCACATGGTGATGATTATCTCGAGAGTGCAAAGTAGCCATATGAAACTTTTACTGGATTTTTACTTATTTTATCAAATCTCATCTCCACCACACAGGACAAGTTTGCATCTGTTAAATTTTGGAGAAAATTGTGGTCATTTAATTTATGCGTGAAATGTCTTCAAATTGGATTTAAATTGCATTTGGCGCATGGTGACGATTATCTCAAGAGTGCAAAGTAGCCAAATGAAACTTTTACTGGATTTCCACTTATTTTATCAAATCTCATCTCCACCACACAGGACAAGTTTGCATCTGTTTTAGTTTTGGAGAAAATTGTGGTCATTTAATTTATGCACGAAATGTGTTCAGATTGGTTTTATATTGCATTTGGCACATGGTGACGATTAACTCGAGAGTGCAAAGTAGCCAAATGAAACTTTTATTGGATTTCCACTTATTTTATCAAATCTCATCTCCACCACACAGGACAAGTTTGCATCTGTTATAGCTTTGGAGAAAATTGTGGTCATTTCATTTATGCGCGAAATGTGTTCAGATTGGTTTTATATTGCATTTGGCACATGGTGATGATTATCTCGAGAGTGCAAAGTAGCCAAATGAAACTTTTACTGGATTTCCACTTATTTTATCAAATCTCATCTCCACCACACAGGACAAGTTTGCATCTGTTATAGTTTTGGAGAAAATTGTGGTCATTTAATTTATGCGCGAAATGTGTTCAGATTGGTTTTATATTGCATTTGGCACATGGTGACGATTATCTCGAGAGTGCAAAGTAGCCAAATGAAACTTTTACTGGATTTACACTTATTTTATCAAATCTCATCTCCACCACACAGGACAAGTTTGCATCTGTTATAGTTTTGGAGAAATTTGTGGTCATTTCATTTATGCACGAAATGTGTTCAAATTGGATTTAAATTGCATTTGGCGCATGGTGACGATTTTCTCGAGAGTGCAAAGTAGCCAAATGAAACTTTTACTGGATTTCCACTTATTTTATCAAATCTCATCTCCACCACACAGGACAAATTTGCATCTGTTATAGTTTTGGAGAAAATTGTGGTCATTTAGTTTATGCGCGAAATGTGTTCAGATTGGTTTTATATTGCATTTGGCACATGGTGACGATTAACTCGAGAGTGCAAAGTAGCCAAATGAAACTTTTACTGGATTTCCACTTATTTTATCAAATCTCATCTCCACCACACAGGACAAGTTTACATCTGTTATAGTTTTGGAGATAATTGTGGTCATTTAATTTATGCGCGAAATGTGTTCAGATTGGTTTTATATTGCATTTGGCACATGGTGATGATTATCTCAAGAGTGCAAAGTAGCCATATGAAACTTTTACTGGATTTTTACTTATTTTATCAAATCTCATCTCCACCACACAGGACAAGTTTGCATCTGTTAAATTTTGGAGAAAATTGTGGTCATTTAATTTATGCGCGAAATGTGTTCAGATTGGTTTTATATTGCATTTGGCACATGGTGACGATTATCTCGAGTGTGCAAAGTAGCCAAATGAAACTTTTACTGGATTTGCACTTATTTTATCAAATCTCATCTCCACCACACAGGACAAGTTTGCATCTGTTATAGTTTTGGAGAAAATTGTGGTCATTTAATTTATGCGTGTAATGTCTTCAAATTGGATTTAAATTGCATTTGGCGCATGGTGACGATTATCTCAAGAGTGCAAAGTAGCCAAATGAAACTTTTACTGGATTTCCACTTATTTTATCAAATCTCATCTCCACCACACAGGACAAGTTTGCATCTGTTTTAGTTTTGGAGAAAATTGTGGTCATTTAATTTATGCGCGAAATGTGTTCAGATTGGTTTTATATTGCATTTGGCACATGGTGACGATTATCTCGAGAGTGCAAAGTAGCCAAATGAAACTTTTACTGGATTTCCACTTATTTTATCAAATCTCATCTCCACCACACAGGACAAGTTTGCATCTGTTATAGTTTTGGACAAATTTGTGGTCATTTCATTTATGCACGAAATGTGTTCAAATTGGATTTAAATTGCATTTGGCGCATGGTGACGATTTTCTCGAGAGTGCAAAGTAGCCAAATGAAACTTTTACTGGATTTCCACTTACTTTATCAAATCTCATCTCCACCACACAGGACAAATTTGCATCTGTTATAGTTTTGGAGAAAATTGTGGTCATTTAGTTTATGCGCGAAATGTGTTCAGATTGGTTTTATATTGCATTTGGCACATGGTGACGATTAACTCGAGAGTGCAAAGTAGCCAAATTAAACTTTTACTGGATTTCCACTTATTTTATCAAATCTCATCTCCACCACACAGGACAAGTTTACATCTGTTATAGTTTTGGAGATAATTGTGGTCATTTAATTTATGCGCGAAATGTGTTCAGATTGGTTTTATATTGCATTTGGCACATGGTGATGATTATCTCAAGAGTGCAAAGTAGCCATATGAAACTTTTACTGGATTTTTACTTATTTTATCAAATCTCATCTCCACCACACAGGACAAGTTTGCATCTGTTAAATTTTGGAGAAAATTGTGGTCATTTAATTTATGCGCGAAATGTGTTCAGATTGGTTTTATATTGCATTTGGCACATGGTGACGATTATCTCGAGTGTGCAAAGTAGCCAAATGAAACTTTTACTGGATTTGCACTTATTTTATCAAATCTCATCTCCACCACACAGGACAAGTTTGCATCTGTTATAGTTTTGGAGAAAATTGTGGTCATTTAATTTATGCGTGAAATGTCTTCAAATTGGATTTAAATTGCATTTGGCGCATGGTGACGATTATCTCAAGAGTGCAAAGTAGCCAAATGAAACTTTTACTGGATTTCCACTTATTTTATCAAATCTCATCTCCACCACACAGGACAAGTTTGCATCTGTTTTAGTTTTGGAGAAAATTGTGGTCATTTAATTTATGCGCGAAATGTGTTCAGATTGGTTTTATATTGCATTTGGCACATGGTGACGATTAACTCGAGAGTGCAAAGTAGCCAAATGAAACTTTTATTGGATTTCCACTTATTTTATCAAATCTCATCTCCACCACACAGGACAAGTTTGCATCTGTTATAGCTTTGGAGAAAATTGTGGTCATTTCATTTATGCGCGAAATGTGTTCAGATTGGTTTTATATTGCATTTGGCACATGGTGATGATTATCTCGAGAGTGCAAAGTAGCCAAATGAAACTTTTACTGGATTTCCACTTATTTTATCAAATCTCATCTCCACCACACAGGACAAGTTTGCATCTGTTATAGTTTTGGAGAAAATTGTGGTCATTTAATTTATGCGCGAAATGTGTTCAGATTGGTTTTATATTGCATTTGGCACATGGTGACGATTATCTCAAGAGTGCAAAGTAGCCAAATGAAACTTTTACTGGATTTCCACTTATTTTATCAAATCTCATCTTCACCACACAGGACAAGTTTGCATCTGTTATAGTTTTGGAGAAATTTGTGGTCATTTCATTTATGCACGAAATGTGTTCAAATTGGATTTAAATTGCATTTGGCGCATGGTGACGATTTTCTCGAGAGTGCAAAGTAGCCAAATGAAACTTTTACTGGATTTCCACTTATTTTATCAAATCTCATCTCCACCACACAGGACAAATTTGCATCTGTTATAGTTTTGGAGAAAATTGTGGTCATTTAGTTTATGCGCGAAATGTGTTCAGATTGGTTTTATATTGCATTTGGCACATGGTGACGATTATCTCGAGAGTGCAAAGTAGCCAAATGAAACTTTTACTGGATTTCCACTTATTTTATCAAATCTCATCTCCACCACACAGAACAAGTTTGCATCTGTTATAGTTTTGGAGATAATTGTGGTCATTTCATTTATGCGCGAAATGTGTTCAGATTGGTTTTATATTGCATTTGGCACATGGTGATGATTATCTCGAGAGTGCAAAGTAGCCAAATGAAACTTTTTCTGGATTTCCACTTATTTTATCAAATCTCATCTCCACCACACAGGACAAGTTTGCATCTGTTATAGTTTTGGAGAAAATTGTGGTCATTTAATTTATGTGCGAAATGTGTTCAGATTGGTTTTATATTGCATTTGGCACATGGTGATGATTATCTCGAGAGTGCAAAGTAGCCAAATGAAACTTTTACTGGATTTCCACTTATTTTATCAAATCTCATCTCCACCACACAGGACAAGTTTGCATCTGTTATTGTTTTGGAGAAATTTGTGGTCATTTCATTTATGCACGAAATGTGTTCAAATTGGATTTAAATTGCATTTGGCGCATGGTGACGATTTTCTCGAGAGTGCAAAGTAGCCAAATGAAACTTTTTCTGGATTTCCACTTATTTTATCAAATCTCATCTCCACCACACAGGACAAGTTTGCATCTGTTATAGTTTTGGAGAAAATTGTGGTCATTTCATTTATGCGCGAAATGTGTTCAAATTGGTATCATATTGCATTTGGCACATGGTAACGATTATCTCGAGAGTGCTGCACCCCTAGAATCCTGAAACCCTTTAACCCCTATACAGGGATGTGGAATTACACAGGGCCAAAGGTGATCAATACCTGTGGAAGGCTGCAGTCCAAGAGAGTAGTAGTCAGGCAGGGTCAAAGCATGAATTGAGGAACAGGAACAGAATCGTACGGCCAGTACTTAATCAGAAAACAAGCAGAGGTCTAATGCGGATCGGGCAATGAGGTACATAAACATCAGGCAGGAGACGTAGTCAGGAAACAAACGGTAGTCAGCACACAAAATCACAAAACAGAACTGAACGGAACAGGAACGAGAACTTCAGAACTATGTCTGCCACTGGTCAGCAGACAGGAGGGGCCTAAAAAAGGGTGTGGTGTCTTCCCATTGGTTGGAGTTGAATGATGGTACTTCAGTGAGACAACAACCACCTACAGTCAGCCATTGGTACTGCATATCTCAAAGTAACCCTGCCCAGTGGCTGTGCAAAACCTGCGGCCACCGGCGCCACTGTCATCGACTCCTCTCCCATCAACAGCACAATCTACAAAAGGAACACAGTGTCACCTGGCGATCGGAGTACAAGTTGCTGGAGCGGACTCCGGTGGTGACGCAACAGCCGTGCGTGACAATGATGCAAACCTGGGTGCGGCCCTTCGCCAGGGCAATGTGAGACACGTGCCTTGTAAGGCTCACGTGTTCAACCTGGTTGTCCAGCAATTTTTAAACCACTATCCCAGCCTACATGGCCTTTTGCAGAGGGTATGCTCGCTTACTGCTCACTTCCACCGTTCCCATCCTGCAGCTGAACAACTTGCATCACTCCAGAAGTCTTTTGGTCTGCCTGTGTACCGCCTGCAATGCGATTTGCAGACACGCAGGAATTTGAATCTGCACATTTTGCAGCGCCTGTGGCAGCAACGGCGAACCCTGCTGCAATACGTTTTGACTGTGCAATACGTTAGCCTGGGCTAACGAGATCCAGAGGTGGGGCAGATCACGCTGCTGACGTGGTCTCAGATCAATTACCTATGCACCCTTCTTTACAGGATACAAATGGCAATGAAGATGTTTAGCGCTGATGATGCCTTATCATTCTGACAATTCCGGTCATCTACATGCTGGAGCACACTCTAAACATTATTCAGAGTCAGGTGGTGGTACAAGAGGAAGGGGAGGAAGTACAGGAGGAGTCATATGCGGAAGGGATAACAAGATCTACAAGGTCCACACGTTCAGCAGCACCAAGGCAGCAGGCATGGGACGATGGGGGAGAGGGACTAACAAGGGCGCATAGTATCAGCTAAACTGTTGAGGAAGGTGCAGGAGCCCAGGAAGAATTGGAAGACAAACTGGCGATGGGCAAGGAAGACTCAGTAGATGAGGGAGAGCTTGATCACATTTCTGTTGTGCGAGGTTGGGGGGAGTGGGCAGAGGAAGGAAGCATGATTCTCACCTCTCCGCCACCAACACAGCAAGGACTTAGTCCTCCTGGATGCGCCAGACACATGAGCCCCTTCTTGCTGCACTACCTACAAAATGATCCTCGGATTGTCCGAATTCAAAGGAATGCTGACTACTGGGTGACCAGACTCTTAGTTACATAGTTACATAGTTACTAAGGTTGAAAAAAGACCTAGGTCCATCTATTCCAACCTTCCTCCACCAGTTCTACACCTGGTCACCAAGTCATTTATAACCAACAATGTTTTGTGTACTGAGGAAATCATCCAGCCCTTTTTTAAAAGCTGTTATAGTATCTGCCATTACTACCTCTTGTGGTAGGACATTCCACAGTCTGACTGCTCTAACTGTAAAGAACCCTTTCCTATTTAGCTGTCGGAATCGCTTTTCTTCCACTCGCAGTGAGTGCCCCCTGGTCCTTAGTATTGTCTTTGGAAGAACTAAGTCATGTGCCAGTCCTTTATATTTACCACACATGTATTTATACATATAAATGAGATCTCCTCTGAGACGACTTTTTTCTAAGATAAACATATCTAACTTTTTCAACCTGTCATCATATGGGAGGCCTTCCATACCTTGTAGTAGTCTAGTTGCCTGCCTTTGAACTGACTCTAACTTCTGAATGTCCTTTTTAAAATGTGGAGCCCAAAACTGGATCCCATATTCCAGATGTGGCCTTACAAGTGATTTATAGAGGGGTAACAATACGTTGGGATCACGGGATCTAATCTCTCTTTTTATACACCCTAGATTCTTGTTTGCTTTTGCAGCTGCTGCTTGACATTGAGTGCTGCTGCTCAGCTTATTTGTAATGAGAATACCCAAGTCCTTCTCCTGATCTGTAGTCCCAAATTTACTTCCATTTAATGTATACGCAGTTATAGGATTACTACGTCCTAGGTGCATTACTTTACATTTATCAACATTAAATCTCATTGGCTAAGTATCTGCCCATTTTGACATCTTATCCAGATCTTTTTGTAATATTGTACTATCAAGGTCAGTTTTTAATATCCTACATAGTTTGGTGTCATCAGCAAAGACTGACACTTTACTATCAATCCCATCCACAAGGTCATTAATAAAGAGATTAAAAAGAATTGGTCCTAGCACTGATCCCTGCGGCACCCCACTGCTGACTATAGCCCATTTAGAGAATATACCATTTTTGACTACTCTTTGTTTCCTATCTTTTAGCCAATTCCTTACCCAGTTGCATATAGTTTCCCCTAGTCCTTGCTTCTGGAGCTTCAGTATAAGGCTATTATGTGGTACAGTATCAAATGCCTTTGCAAAGTCCAAATAAATCACATCAGCTTCATTACCAATATCCAGGTTTGCACTTACCCCCTCATAGAACCCCAACAGGTTGGTTAGACACGACTTATCTTTCATGAATCCATGCTGTCTGTCAGTTATTATATTATTTTCTGCAACATATTTTTGCATGTCATCCCTTAAAATGCCCTCAAAAACTTTGCATACTACTGATGTCAGGCTTACTGGACGATAGTTGCCTGGATCTACCCTCTTACCTTTCTTAAATATCGGTACCAAATCAGCAATCCTCCAATCCTGAGGCACCAACCCTGTTATAAGAGAGTCTAAAAAGATGAGATACAGCGGTCTGTCAATTATGGAGCTCAATTCCCTCAATATTCGTGGATGAATGCCATCTGGCCCTGGGGATTTGTCAATGTTTAATTTACTCAGATGTAGGCGTACTTCTTCTTGTGTTAAATTAATTATATCTGGTGGGGAACTTTGATTTTTCACTTGTTGAATGATCCCTGGTACAGTCAGTTCCTTGGTGAACACAGATGAGAAATGCCTATTTAATATCTCAGTCTTTTGTTTGTCCTCTATAACTAACTTGTTATTATATTTTAAGGGGCCAATACTATCCATTGTTTTCCTTTTGGCATTAATGTATTTATAAAGTATTTTGGGATTTATTTTAATGTCATTGGCGATTTTTGTTTCAGTAGCTAGTTTTGCATGTTTGATTTCTTTTTTGCATTTCCTATTGATATCTTTACACTCCTGAAATGCTATTTCTGTATTCTCAGCCTTCAAGATTTTAAACGCCCTTTGTTTTTGTTTTATTATACTTTGTACAGTCTTATTTATCCATAGTGGTTTCTTTTTATTCTGGGACATTTTATTACCAGAGGGTATACGTTTTTTACAGGACTCTAGCAGTATATCCTTAAACTTTCCCCATTTATGTTCAGTATCCCCAGTTACCATGACTTTGTCCCAATCTACACATTTAAGCTCTTCCCTTAATTTGTTGAAATCAGCTTTCCTAAAATTCCAGGTTTTAGCATTTCCCCTTTGAAATGTTCTATTGAATATTACGTTGAAGCTTACCATATTATGATCGCTGGTGCCCAAGTGCTCCCGAACCTGTAGATCTGAAATTGTCTCCGGTCTATTTGACAGGACCAGATCTAGCAAATTATCTCCCCTCGTCGGTTCATCTACCACCTGAGAGAGGAAATGGTCTTGAATGGTAGATAAGAATTTACAGCTTTTAGCACAACCAGAAGATTCTATGTTCCACTGTATGTCTGGATAGTTGAAATCCCCCATAATAAGAACCCGATTATTATTATTATTAGCTGCCTTTTCAATTTGTTCCAGCATTTCACCCTCTATTTGTTCAGGTATGTTAGGAGGCTTATAGCAAACTCCAATTAGCATTTTTTCCATTATTACCCTCCCCATGTACATTTACCCATACTGACTCTACATTTTTGCAGTACCCCGCAATGTCATCATTCAACACAGGTTTTAGGTTAGATTTGATAAATATACACACCCCACCACCTTTTCTGTCTTTCCTGTCCCTCCTAAATGTACTATAACCTTGTATGTTTGTCACCCAGTCATGGCTTTCATCCAGCCAGGTTTCTGTAATGCCCACCACATCATAATCCATGGTTGACATAAGAGTCTCCAATTCATTCATTTTGTTTGCAAGACTTCTTCCATTTGCCAGTAGACATTTAATCCTATTAACACCTTTATTACTCCTAGCCTCCCTACGTTCCTTGCATGCCCCATCCCCCACTAATCCTTCATTGACCCCTACCGTCTCCCTGTCTCTATCTGCTCTATCTATCCCCTTTTTTGCTCCACTTCCCTCCCTCCACCCAGATCCTAGTTTAAAAGCTCCTCCATCCTTCTGACCATTTTCTCCCCCAGCACAGCTGCACCTTCCCCATTGAGGTGCAGCCCGTCCCTACTGTAGAGCCTGTAGCCGACTGAGAAGTCAGCCCAGTTCTCCATGAACCCGAACCCTTCCTTCCTGCACCAATTTCTAAGCCACGTGTTTATCTCCCTAAGCTCCCGCTGTTTTTCTAGTGACGCTCGTGGCACCGGTAGTATTTCTGAAAACACTACCTTGGAAGTCCTGGACTTCAGCTTCCCTCCTAGTTTCCTGTAATCATTTTTAAGGACCTTCCACCTGCCTCTAACTTTGTCATTAGTACCAATGTGCACCATGACCGCTGGGGTTTCCCCAGCCCCACCCAGCAATCTGTCTATCCGATCCGCAATATGCCGAACCCGAGCACCCGGCAGACAACATACTGTTCGGCATCCACGGTCTCGGCGACAGATGACCCTGTCTGTCCGCCTAATTATAGAGTCCCCTACCACCAACATCTGTTTTGGCTTTGCTGCACTCCTATTTCCCTCCTTCCTACAGCAGTTGTTATCCTGGTTGCTAGGAGCAATGTCCTGCTGTAGTGACCCTAGTCCTGGCCCTTCATTCCTAATATCAGCCAAACAGGCATATTTACTAGGTTGCGCCAGGTCAGGACTAGGCTCCCTGACACTTTTCCCCCTACCTCTTCTTCTAACTGTTACCCAACTACCTACCTCTGGGTCCTGATCTTCCCCACCTCCACCCTCCTCCATATCACTGGCCCCAGCCAGAGAAAGCTCAGTGAGCTCCAAACTCCTCTGCAGGTTTGCAATGCCCCTGAGTGTTATTTAGATCAGTTACCTAGGCTTCCAAATACGCAACATGCTTGCATCAAGTGCAGACATATTCACCCTCAAACGGCTGCTCAAGCCATGCATACAATTGACAAGATACACACCTGGTAGCATTGTCCATGGAGCACCTATTAAATGGGGATAAATGTTAAAGTAGAAAAACAGAAAAAACAAACAAACAATGGGAAACGTATAAGGATAAACTCAAACTATGTTCTTGTGTCAAACTATGTAATTGTGTTTAAACTATGCCACACTTATCTTCAAACCCCGCACACTTTGCTTCAGTACCTCGCACGCTCAGCACCTCGCTTGCTCTGGCTTTTTTTTTGTTTTTTTAACAGTATCACAGACAAACAATTCCCTAATGAGATCCCCGGTACAAGACAAAATTTGGCAAAGTAATTCCTGCCATAGAAAGGGACGCACGTATGCAGGAGTATCAGCAGAAGCTGGTACGCAATCTTAGATCGGCTTTTCCACTAAACACCACTGCTGCACAGAGTGAATCTCAACGCTTTGTCATGGCTAGGAGGAAATGGTCTTTTACTTGTCCACATCTGAGGGACCGAGGGGTGGATGCTGTGCTGAGACGGCATTGAGTAGGGTGTCCCTGCAGAGTTGCAAATTTGGTCATATACAAAATGAGAGCAAAAAGGCCATATGCTGGTGGAAAGGGGAACAGGTGTGTTGTAAAGGGGAAAAAAGTTTGTGTCCGTGGATTTGGTGCTTAAGGCACAGTAACATCTGCTGAAGAAACACTATCTGTTACGGGGGGACTGGCAGATTTGGATAAGGCGGTATATATCCCAATCGCCAGTCGGGGTGCACCGTCCTCCTAGATGGAAAAAGAGATGCTGGCAACCGGAAGGTTAGGCGGAGGATACTGAGCTGGGTGCCTCTGAAACAAATAGTAGCCTGAACCGAGTTAGACGACAATCGGAGCTGGAGACTGGAAACCCTGTTTGCGTCACAGGGTCCACACACCCACCCAGCCCAGGAACTCCCTGTTAACAACACAGGGGCCTTTGGTTACACTGTCCGTGTGTGTAGTGGGAACACCTGTGGACAGCAGGCGCAGCAGCAGCAGCCCAGTTAATGCCACTGTGCTGCAGTAGCAGGATTGGTAGGACAGGAGCTGGTCGTAACCGTTCTGCGTTACCAAGTGTGGTGGCATCATGCACCGACGGCCTATCCTTGCCTACCTATGTCCTAAAGCCGCAATGGGTTCAACACATGGAGGTGTGCTCTGTCTGTAGAAGACTGCGCACTTCCTTGTTGTCTCCAGCCCCTTTTCTAACCTGGGTACGCCCCAACCCAGGGTGGACCACAATACACCTCCATGAGTCAAAAGCAGACTGCCACGTCATCAGTGACATAACCAGCGGCCTATCCGGAACCACCACTTCACTGATGACCTCATGGCAGCCACGCCCCAAACACCTCATCAGTCATCATCTGACGAACAATGATGAGGTGCCAAATCATAGGGGTGGGCCTCTGCGAGCCAGTCCGGAGTGGCCACATCATCGAGACACCTGATGCCCTCTGGACTATCATGGAATGACACCTAATGGACATGGCCATTGAGTTCCTTTATGGACCTAGCCTCTGATGCAGTTAGTGCATGAGCATGCTCATTTGCCTGAAAACAGTTGCTCATTTGCCTGAAAACAGTCTCAGAAAACAGACTATCAGCTTCTGCATGCTCTGTAGGCCCAACACAGGACTTAGACATGACACGGAGTCCAAGTACCTGTGCAAAGAGGCTTTTTGCACTAAGTGTGGGAGAATGCACATTAGCACAAACTGAGGACTTAGCCTCAGGAATGGCACAGTCATGCTGAGCATGCTCACTAGGTGAAACACTGTACTTAGGCTGTGTCTGTGGTAAATTGGCACACGCATGCACACTAGCCGTCTCTCCACACTTAGACGTGGATGAGGAAGCAGCCAGCTGGATGACCCGAGGGACGGACAAAAATGGCGCTGACGCCTGGGCGCAACTGGAACCGCAACTGGCTGCTTGCGTCTACAGCGGCACCGATTCGTAACACCAACTACCAGCCAAAATAAGAGGTCTACTTCTTCCTTTGGATAATCTGATATGATCCCTTTTTTCAGGGACACAACCCTCGCTACCAAATGTAGATGAGACAACAAAAAAGCAGGTGCTTCAATGGATCTCGAGTGCTCCATCAAGTGGCCTTGCCTCCACCTCCACTTCAATATCCCAAATACTCCATTCCTCTGTGGCGTCAACCCAATCGCACTTGCTTCCAAACAGCTCACAAGTTTCCACTAGCCCTGCTGAGTATGGGGTAACAGAGATGGTTGAGTCGGCAGAGCTGTTCAGTCACACAATAGCCTGGGAATCAGAGGTCTGCTACAAAGCTGCAGTGAGTACAGACAAGGAAATGATCTGCACTGATGCCCAGAAACGTTGTAAATCTGATTCAGGACCCGATGAAGAAGGCGCTGATCATAATGTACACCCTCATTCCCAAACTGTAAATCATCCTGGTGGAGACAATGGGGAACATGCTGAGGAGACTCAGATACCTGATTGGAACGACAACTTTACTATTCGGTCAGGGCAGGAAGAGGTTGGCTCTGAGGAGTCAGGACAAGGGGAGTGAAAACACAGAGGGTGATGATGAGGTTGGAGACCCCACTTACTTTCAAACCAAAGTCAGCCAGTCGATGAGGTCAGCAGAGGAGGTGGAGGAGGATGCTATTGACAACGAGGTTACGTTGCGTCTTCCTGTACAGAGACAAAGTACTGGAAGCACGTCAACAACTGAATCCTCAGCCACAACTCTGCCTCTGAGCAGAAGTCGTGGTGGCTCTGCAGGTCGCATAAGCTGTAAGCCTTGCCTAGCCTGGGGCTTTTTTTACATCGCAAAAGATCACCCAAGTCATGTCATCTGTAAGATTTGTCACCAATCTCTAAGTAGAGTCCAAAAAATCACTAATTAGAGTACTTTGTCCATGAACTGTCACATGGATATGAAGTGATAGCATGAAGGTGTATTGATGAGCTTTATCCACTGTGAATGCAACATGCTTATTTGCCGTTCATTGCATGCATTGTTGCAGACTACCCACAAGGGGCTGCTGTTTTTTGCATCTGCCTTTGACTGTTTGGTCACTATAGCAATAGCAAAACGGTCTTCGGCTGAGGACTTGTAGAGCAGAGGAGGAGGTGCTGTCTGTGAAGTGAAGGAAAAGCTAAAGGTGTGCGTTACAGCAAGGAGCCACCGTTGAAACACTTTGGTTAATTGTGAGGGGACCCCTGTTGGAGTTTGGTGAGGAGGACCATAACGCATGTGAGCAGCATCCTGTGCCGGAGACCGACGTTCTTCTGGTGCTGTCTATACTGTTTACCGGGAGAGGATCGAAAACTCTGTATTGATGGCAACTGAACACTACAGTACCCGGGTACGGTAGGCTGGGGCCATACAGTAACTTTGTTTTGTTAGCAAAACACATATCTGTTCTGCTTAGGCCAACTATATAGACAATAGGACTTGATGCCTCTGCTCTGTCAATTTGTCAGTTACAGTTAAAATCATAGAGGGACAGCGACACATGTTTGCATTGACTGTTGCTTTACAAGATTTCCAGGACTGTGTTGCTGAGCTGTGTGGTTTGCCTTCACACTGTTATCATCTGCCTTATCTGTGAGGCTTCAGCAAACAAGGGTATTCGGGGGGGTAATGGGTTTTGTCTATGTTTAGGTAGATAAGTTGTAAACTCTTGTGATGCGACACTGGTAAGTCGTGTTCGCACACACACACACACACAATTACTCCTGCTACGCAGAGGGATTGCCAGGTAGTAGGCAACTGTTTAGACAGTCCTTTGGTTAGGCAAAAGTTGGTGAGCAGGGCGTGTAAATCGCCATTACAAGTGTCGCAGCATAGGGGTGTAGGCTTTTGGAATTTTGAATTGATCCTTCTATTCTTTCAGTTTTATGCATGGTTCTTATTGTTTGTTTTTGGAAAGTTAAGCAATCATTTATCAACCCAACTGCCTAGAGTCCCTTTCCTATTGTGTGGTTTTGCTGTATACTGGGGAGCCCACCCTGTACACTACTTTAAATTATTCATAAGTCGCAATGGGAAGTTCACTGTGCTACAATGCGGCCTAGCGGGGCTGTGCAAGCACCGTCTGCCCCATCAAGTGCATCTGTGTGCTCTTCATCCTCTGTGACTGTAGGGACAGCAGTCACCCATGTTTTTTGACGCAAACCTTCCACCCCTTTACCCACTACAGGCAGTGTGATTGGCAGGTCGTCAGTTGTTTTTGAAATGAAAACAGCTGCTGGTGTTGAGCTCTCTCAGACATCAAGAGAACCACCTTTGGATGAAGGCAACATTATATCCACGCCTGCACTGTCGTCACAGATTGAATGGACTACCTGCAGTTAAAAATTGCATAGCAGAAATGGAGAGGAGTGTAGAAAGCACATGTGGTGTACTTTGTTTGACAGGACAGGAACCCAAAGGTAGTATCCCTGATAATTTTACTATGCCCCTAAAAGTGTCAGCAGTTTTTGAAATTAAAATTGCGTTGCAGAAATGGGCAGGAGGATAGAATGCAGATGTGGTGGACCTTGCTTGGCACCAGTGGGACACTAAGTTAGTATAGCAGACACTTTTTGGATGCCACTAAGTGTCAGCACTATTTGCTATAAAAATAGCGTAGCAAAAATGGGCAGGAGGGTAGAATGCAGAGGTGGTGGACCTTGCTTGGCACCAGTGGGACACTAAGTTAGTATAGCAGACACTTTTTGGATGCCACTAAGTGTCAGCACTGTTTGCTAGAAAAATTGCGTAGCAAAAAAGGGCAGGAGGGTAGAATGCAGAGGTGGTGGACCTTGCTTGGCACCAGTGGGACACTAAGTTAGTATAGCAATAGAATAAGATGATATCTGGCTCACCGTAATTAAATAGGTGCCTCCGGAAAAATAGGCAACGTAGTAATAGTAAAACCCGGCCAGACAACAAGTAATCAAGAAAAAACAGAAAATATGTATTCTTTTTCATCTGCTTTTTATTTGTGCAAAGGTTTGAAAAAAATAATAACATTTTGGCCTCACATCCAGGCCTTTATCAAAATGAAATCTAAATGGTATCTATGAAACACAAGGTAAGTCGGTCAGTCGTTCACCCGTATGAGGTTTATGAAAAGAAGGGGTTTACCTTTGCTTGTGCTCAAATGGACTTAGTGCCCGGGTTTTACTATTACTATGTTGCCTATTTTTCCCGGAGGCACCTATTTAATTACGGTGAGCTAGATATCATCTTATACTATTGCTTCTTTTTTTATCTGAGCTCCCTCTTTAGGGACATTCCATGTCTTTCTCCACTCTTTCCTTCAATGAGGAAGAGACCTCTTCAATTTTGTCCAAAGTCACCTCTTCCAGTACTTTTCTATCTATTCCACCAGAAGAAACAAGAACTAGGGACTATGAGAAAATCTATAGAAAACTAGCGGCATGTGAATTACAATCAATTACTTTGGCTGAATATCACAAAACAAAACGGATACCCTGCAGATTGAGGGTTCCACTCCGTCCTACAATTTTTCCCGATAACACAGCTTTTTTGTACCAAATTTGAAAGTATATTGAACAAATGTTCAATGGACATTATTATCCTTACTATTGACTTTTTACAACAAGAAATCACTGATATCAACAATCAAGTGCGCAACATTGAGGAGCAACTGGCCAATACACTCTCGGCGGCCGATTGGAACAGCACAAAAGCTCGGACTGAGGAATCCATTGCCGAATTCAGGAGGACCCTACAGGACCGAAAAAGAACAAAGTTGATTAGGGACCAGGACGATTATTTGAAAAATCGCGTATACAAATGGCGTTTTTCAGAATTTCAGGACAGACGACAAGCATATCACGGCTCATATCAGGGCTCCACAAGTTCAGACAGCGATTAGAGCCAGAACCGAGGGTCTTTTTTAGGACCACGTTGCTCCCAAAGAGAAAAACAAGGAGGGGGAAGAGGCAATCCAGGGGCCTCACACAAGATGGCGACCAGGTCACAGGTAGGACCAACATCCTCTATAATATATCCTCATACCATTTATCGCCCACCAAAACACGGGTATTACAGAGGGGACTTTCATTAGATGCGACAGTCCCGGGACTCTACCCAGCTCATCCCAAATTACCCTGGTATGGTGGCAATCAGGGTAATAAGGGGTTAATCATGGCAGGCGTCTCCCTGAGATTCCTTCCATGATTAACCTGTAAGTTAAAGTAAATAAACACACACAACGAAAAATCCTTTATTTGGAATAAAATACAAAAAACACCCTCTTTCAACATTTTATTAAAATCCCCAAATACCCCTCCAGGTCCGGCATAATCCACAGAGGTCCCGCGACACATCCAGCTCTGCTACATTAAGCTGACAGGAGCACCGTAGAACACGAGCACTCTGTTTCAGATCCACGGAGCAACTGACGTGAGCCGCACTGTCAGTGGGGACGTCACTGAGGTAATGCCTGCGTGTGCGCGAGGATGATGGGGGTTGTAGTTCCTGCGTGTGTGCGAGGATGATGCGTGCAGTGGTGCCTGCATGTGTGCGAGGATGAGTGCGGTAGTGCCAGTGTTTGCCCTTCCATCCATCCATCCATTCATCTCTCCATCCATGCCTCCCTCCATCACTCCCTCCATCTCTCCATCCGTTCATCCCTCCCTTCAGCCCTCCCTCCATCCCTCCCTTCATCCCTCCCTCCATCCCTCCCTCCATCCATCCCTCCATCCATCAATCCATCCATTCTTGAAGCTGAATAATCTACTTCTGGATTCTCTACTAATCTAACCAAATCTTCCTATGCTTTTCATTACAGACAGTGGCTCAATGGGTAGAGCTACTGCCTAAGAAGAATTAATTCACGAGGTTGAGTCCTGGCCATCCCAGTAAAGAATTTATTTTTAATTTTAAATTAAAATTATTATTTATTTATAATTATAATTTAATTTAATTATGCACTGAGGGGAAAAGCCGAACATCAGCTGTGAGCCGCGGGAAACACCTCTAAAATCGGAGCAGTTCACGGAATGAGGCTGCATTGCTCTCTCATCTCTCTCTTCTCTTTTCGCTCTCTCTCCTCTCTCTCTCCCCTCTCTCTCCCTCTCTCCTCTCCTCTCTTTCTCTCTCTCTCTTTTTCCCTCTCACTCTCCTCTTTATAGCTGAATAATCCACTTCTGGATTCTCTACTGCAATAAAGAGGTCAAGATTACCAAATCTTCCTATACTTTGCATTACAGGCAGTGGCTCAATGGATAGAGCTGCCACCTAAGGAGAGTTAGTTCATGAGTTCAAGTCCTGGCCATCTCGGTAAAGCATTTAATTAAATTATAATTATTATTTTTTTATAATTATAATTTAATTTAATTTAATTATGCCCTGAGGGGAGGAGCCGGACATCAGCTGTGAGCCAAGGGACACACCCCTAAATTCGGAACAGTTCACGGAATGAGGCTGCATTGCTCTCTCCTCTCACTCTTCTCTTGCTCTTCTCTCTCTTTCTCTTTTTCTCTCTCCTTTCTCTCTCTCTCTCTCTCCCTCTCTCTCAGACCTGGCGATGATCAGCTGATGCGGTCACCTGATGGAATCAGCTGACACTATAAGTTGAGCGGTGAGGCGGCTTTTTAACGCCCGGCCGGCTAAACTATCAGCTGTTGCTGTCGGACAGGAGTCTGCACAGAAGTGTGTAGTTTGTTTTGGGGGTTTTTTTTGCACTGATGCATCAGCTGATTGTATAAAAGCCGTTTATACAATCGACTGCTGTGACTCAGGCCCTTGAACCTGACACATCATCTGATCGCTTTGCCTTCTAGCAAACCGATCAGATGATATTGGATCCGGATTGGACGGCGCAGGACCCTTGACCCAGGATTACTGCGGAGGGGGGGTTCTTTATTTCAATAAAGATAGAGTCACTAATTGTGTTGTGTTTTATTTCTAATAAAAATATTTATCTGTGTGTTGTGGTTTTTTTTTTATCTGAACTAGAAATTCATGGTGGCCATGTCTAATATTGTCATGGCACCATGAATTTCGGACTTAGGGCCAGTTGATAATATACAGCTAGCCCTACCCTCATTATTACCCAGCGAGCCACCCGTCACCAGGGCAGCTGGAAGAGTTGGATACAGCGCCAGAAGATGGCGCTTCTATGAAAGCGCCATTTTCTGGGGCGGCTGCAGACTGCAATTTACAGCAGGGGTGCCCAGAAAGCTTCGGCACCCTGTGCTGCGGATTCCAATCACCAGCTGCCTAGTTGTACCTGGCTGGACACAAAAATTGGGCAAAGCCCAAGTCATTTTTTTTTTTTTAATTATTTCTTGAAATTCATGAAATAATGAAAAAAAAGAGCTTCCCTATATTTTTGGTTCCCAGCCGGGTACAAATAGGCAGGTGGGGGTTGGGGGCAGCCCGTAGCTGCCTGCTGTACCTGGCTAGCATACAAAAATAAGGCGAAGCCCACGTAATGTTTTTGGGGTGAAAAACTCCTGCATACAATCCTGGAGGGAGTATGCTGAGCCTTGTAGTTCTGCCGCTGCTGTCTGCTGTCTGTCTGTATAGAGGAGAGCAGACAGCAGCTGCAGAACTACAAGGCTCAGCATCATCCATCCAGGACTGTATGCTGGAGGGAGAGGCAGGGGAAGCAGAACTGCAAGGCTCTGCATACTTAATCCACTAGTGTATGCAGGAGAACAGACAGCAGCTGCAAAACTACAAGGCTCAGCATGCTGCATCCAGGACTGTATACAGGAGAGCAGACAGCAGCTGCAAAACTACAAGGCTCAGCATACTCCATCCAGGAATGTATGCAGGAGTTTTTTGACCACCAAAAAAATGACGTGGGCTTTGCCATATTTTTGTATGCTAGCCAGGTACAGCAGGCAGTTATGGCTACCCCCAACCCCCAGCTGCCTATTTGTACCCGGCTGGGAAATAAAAATATAGGGAAGCCCTTTTTTTAATTATTTTATGAATTTCATGAAATAATTAAAAAAAAAAACCACATGAGCTTCGCCCCATTTTTGTGTCCAGCCAGGTGCAACTAGGCACCTGGGGATTGGAATCCGCAGCACAGGTTGGCCCGAGGTTTCTGGGACCCTCTGTTGCAAATTGCAGTCCGTAGCCGCCTCAGAAAATGGTGCTTTCATAGAAGCGCAATCATCTGGCGCTGTATCCAACTCTTCCAGCTGCCCTGGTGATGGTGGCTTGCTGGGTAATAATGGGTTAATACTAGCTTTGTTTTACTAGCTAGTATTAAGCAACAGATTCTTAATGTCAGGCAAGTTTGACCCGGCCATTAAGAATCTCCAATAAAGGGTTAAAAAAAAAAGACATCACACAGAAAAAAAGTACTTTAATAGAAATAAATACACAGACACACTTAGAGACTCCATGTTTATTACTCCCTCTCACCCCTCCATGATCCTGTTCTTCTGTCTTTTTTCTCCTTCAACCCATGCAGCTCTGCTACATCAGACAGCACTGCATGGGAGGAAGACGCTGCTGCTCGCTCACGTGCAGTCTAATCACTCAGTGAGTGAGCAGAGGCTGCGGGTTGTAAGCGGTGACGTCACCGCTGCCACCATTGCTATAGTAACCGGCTGTGGCATCCAGTCCTTGCATGTGGGCTGACTCTGTAAAGAGTGCTGACATGCAGGAACGAGGAGCCAAGCATGTGCCCAAGCATTTCGCCGGTACACGGAGATGCTCAAATGAGCACCGCGTACCAGAGAGATGCACTGACAGGACCTTGCATGATGTCTAGCCATGTGACCAGTCTGTAGCCAATGAGATAATAGACATGTGACTGGTCACATGCTATGACGACGTCACGGAAGGTCCTATCATCAGTGCTGGTTACCAGGAGGGCGCAGCGATGATCGAAAGGAAAAACGGCAGGAGACAGAGTGCAGGATGCGTCGCAGGGACCTGTAAAGGCTGCTTTACATGTTAGACCCGCTCCCATCATTTGTGAGGCACGGGCAATTTCTTGCCCGTGTCACACAATGCTATAACCCCCCGTCACACGTACTTACCTTCCAAACGACTTCGCTGTGGGCGGCGAATATCCACTTCCTGAAGGGGGAGTAACGTTCGGCGTCACAGCGACGTCACACAGCAGCCGGCCAATAGAAGCGGAGGGACGGAGATGAGCAGGACGTAAACAACCCACCCACCCCCTTCCTTCCGCATTGGCCGCGGCAGCAGGTAAGCTGCAGTTCATCATTCCCGGGGTGTCACACGGAGCAATGTGTGCTGCCTCGGGAACAATGAACAACTGGACATTCGATTTTTAGAAAATGAGCGACGGGTCAACGATGAACGAGAAGGTGAATATTTCTGCTCGTTCATAGCTGTCACATGCTACGATATCACTAACGATGACGGATGTGCGTCACTTACGACGTGACCCCGCCGATATCTCGTTAGATATATCGTAGTGTGTAAAGCCCGCTTAAGGGCGGCTTTGCACGTTGCGACATCGCACGTGCGATGTCGATGGGGTCAAATCGAAAGTGACGCACATCCGGTGTCGCAGTCGATATCGCAACGTGTAAAACCTTTTTGATACGATGAACGACCGCAAAAGTGTCGTTATCGTATCATCGCTGCAGCCTCCGACATTTCCATAATGCCGGTGCAGCGACAGGTGCGATGTTGTTCCTCGCTCCTGCGGCAGCACGCATCGCTGTGTGTGAAGCCGCAGGAGCGAGGAACTTCACCTTACCTGCCGCCGGCTGCAATGAGAAGGACGGAGGTGGGCGGGATGTTTACATCCTGCTCAACTCCTCCCCTCCACTTCAATTGGCCGCCTGCCGTGTGACGTCGCTGTGACGCCGCACGACCCGCCCCCTTAGGAAGGAGGCGGGTCGCCGGCCAGAGGGACGTCGCACGGCAGGTATGTGCGTGTGAAACTGCCGTAGCGATAATAATCGCTACGACAGCTTTCACTAGATATTGCACGTGCGACGGGGGCGGGACTATCGCTGCAGCATCGGTAACACATTGTTACCGATGTCGCAGCGTGCAAAGCCCGCCTAAGTGTAATGGCAATGTTTATTAGCTGTATGTGTACATGTATAATGTGTTAGTATGTGTTTGCCTCCCATTGTTTGCAATGGGGTTCGAAGGTGTTCGTCGAATGCTCGTCGAACGTTCGCCAAACTAAGCCGCTGTTCGATGAACCGAACCGAACTCGAACACTAGGGGGGTGGCTCATCTCTACTCAACACATACACTATATATTACTCCATTTGGTTTTTACATAAAGTGTTTTACATCATTCACGGCACATTTATGCACTTTATGGCGCTATTGTTTGTTTTGGGACATTACCCTGCATTTACTGCACATGCACTTTCTTGTTCTGACCTTTATTCATGTTTGCTCTTGCACCTTATTATTATACACACCTGCAAATACATCAATAATTGCTGCAGTAAGCCCTCTTAAATGCTGCATATTACATTTTGCTGCAATATGCACCACCTTTTAATATGTATCACACACATTACATGTTGCTGTCATAGGTTTTTTTCTTATGCCACACAAATATTACATGCTGCAACATGCTCTCTTAATATTCTTCACGCACTTTATTTTCTGTTGTAACATACACGTTACACATATATTATATGTTGCTCTAACATGCCCGTTTTAATATGCAACTCACACATCAAATATTGTAACAGACCTTTTTAACATGTTGCTTTTATTTTTATATATACAGTCGCTGCAATATACAGTCCCTGACAGAAGTTCTGTCGCTTATCCATGTTATGTAAATAAAAGCTTATAACCTGACTTTAAATTTATCCATTGGTTTTATAAATTACTCTTTTGAAAGCTGAAACCCTCCCAAATTTGGTTTAGGTTATGAAAATAAAGTTGATGCAAAGCTGAAATATTGATCATTTAATGAACACAGAAGGGTCAGATTTTGGCAAGACAAATGTTTTGTCGCCTTGTCATATAATGCACCCAATCCTAGTTTACATCCTCACCTGTGCTCACTAAATGATCGCTTAGTTAGTGGGTGTGTATAAAAAGAAACCCTGCACCTCAGACCTTCAGTTGAACTGCAACTGGACCTCTGACAACATGCCAAAAATTCACCCTGCGACCAAAGCCTTGATTATCAAGAGGCTGGAGACCAGATCCACTGCAGAGGTGGCTGGCACATTTGATGTGTCTCAGCATCAAGTACAAAGAATTAAAAAAAGATTTGAAGAGACTAGAGATGTTTTTGACAAGCTTAGGTCCGGCAGACCCCGCAAAACAACTGCTCAGGAGGAACGTTTGTTGGTTAGAAAATCCAAAGCCAGCTCCTCTGCCACTGCAGCAGAGCTCCAAAAGGCCTGGTAACCTCAAGTTCCTGTGTCAACTAGAACAGTTTGTAGGGTTCTGTCACGAAATGGCCTCCATGCTCAAATCAGTGCCTAGAAGCCAGCACTAAACAAAAGACAATTAAAAAAACGTGTTGCATTTGCCAAGTCCCACAGCCTGCTAAACAGATGGACGCTGGAAAAATGGCAGAACGTGGATTTCTCTGATGAATCTTCAATTGAATTACACCACAGCCGCCGCAAATACTGCAGGAGACCTACTGGATCATGTATGGATCCAGAAAATAGTTAAGTTTGGTGGTGGAAAGATCATGGTCTGGGGTTACATTCAGTATGGGGGTGTGCAAAACATTTTCAAGGTGGAAGGCAATATCAATAGCCTAAAATATCAAGAAGTATTAGCTACCTCTTACATTCCCAATCATAAAAGGGGTCAAATTCTGCAGCAGGATGGTGCTCCATCTCATACATCCATCTCTACAACAAAGTTCCTCCTGGCAAAGAAGCTCAAGGTGCTCAAGGACTGGCCAGCCCAGTCACTAAACATGAACATCATTGAGCATGTTTCGGGTAGAATGAAAGATGAAGCTTGGAAGACAAAACCAAAGAATCTAGATGAACTCTGGGAGGCATGTAAGACTGCATTTTTTGCTATTCCCAAAGACTTCATCAATAAATTGTATGAATCATTGTTGAACTGCATGCATGCAATCCTTCAAGCTCATGGAAGTCACACAAAATATTAAATATAGCTCTAATAGCACCACAACTTCATTCACCAATGTTATGCAACATATTTTTGCATTAGAAGTAGAGTTGAGCGATGTTCGATTCGAACGGTTTGCCAATTTCAAATTCGAGTGATTTTAGGCGGTGTTCGAGTCGTTTGCCGAACTCAAACGATTTGCTTCAAGTTCGGCAGTTCGAGTTACGTTCGATAACGGTTCGATCAGCAAAAGCGTGGCTTTTCACAGTAAGGCTATGTGCGCAAGTTGTGTATTTGCATGCATCCTGCATCCCCAGCACAATCCCTCTCTGTTTCCTACTCACCGATCACGGGTGCGGCGCTGCACGGCTGTCACAAAGTTCCGGCGGCTTTTCCTCTTTTGAAAATGGCTGCCGCTTCATTAGTCAATCTGATATTCCCTGCTTTCCCCGCCCATCAGCGCCCATGATTGGTTGTAGTCAGACACGCCCCCACGATGAGTGACAGCTGTCTCACTGCAACCAATCACAGCCGCTGGTGGGCATGTCTATATCGTGCAGTAAAATAAATAAATAAATAAAAAAAAAAACTTGCGTTTCCCCCAATTTTGATACCAGCCAAGATAAAGCCACATGGCTGGAGGCTGGTATTGTCAAAATGGGGAGCGCCACGTTATGGGGACCCCACCACCCTAACAATATCAGCAGGCAGCCGCCCGGAATTGCCGCATCCATTAGACGAGACAGTCCCGGGACTCTACTTAGCTCATCCCGAATTACCCTGGTGCGGTGGCAATCGGGGTAATAAGGGGTTAATCATGGCAGGCGTCTCCCCGAGATACCTTCCATGATTAACCTGTAAATGAAAGTAAATAAACACGCACAACAAAAAATCCTTTATTTGGAATAAAAGTCAAAAAAATACCCTCTTTCACCATTTTATTAAAATCCCCAAATACCCCTCCAGGTCCGGCGTAATCCACGAGGTACCACGATGCATCCAGCTCTGCTACATGAAGCTGACAGGAGCGCCATAGAACACGAGCGCTCTGTGTCAGATCCACAGAGCAGCTGAAGTGAGCCGCGCTGCAGCTGAAGTCTCTCTCTCTCTTCCCCCAACCCCCCCGCCCCCGTCGGACAGGAGTCTGCAGGATTACTGCGGGGGGGGGGGGGGGTCTTTATTTCGATAAAGATGGAGTCACTAATTGTTTTGTGTTTTATTTCCAATAAAAATATTTTTCTATGTGTTGTTTTTTTTTTTTATCTGTACTAGAAATTCATGGTGGCATGTCTAATATTGGCATGACACCATGAATTTCGGGCTTAGGGCAAGTTGATAATATACAGCTAGCCCTAACCCCATTATTACCCAGCGAGCCACCCGTCACCAGGGCAGCTGGAAGAGTTGGATACAGCGCCAGAAGATGGTGCTTCTATGAAAGCGCCATTTTCTGGGGCGGCTGGGGGTTGGGGGCAGCCTGTAGCTGCCTGCTGTACCTTGCTAGCATATAAAAATATGGCGAAGCCCATGTCATTTTTTTGGGGGGCAAAAAACTCCTGCATACAGTCCTGGATGGATAGGGTAGGAATCCAGCAATCAGGTCCAAAATAGGTTAAAAATTCATTCATTCTTTATTTCATGTTAAAGTTAAAAAAAAAATTTCCATCATGAATTCATAGGAATACAGGTGAGAGGAAGCGTTTCGAACAGGGTTAGTTCTTAGTCTGTCTCTCAGACAGACTAAGAGACAGAGACAGACTAAGAACTAACCCTGTTCGAAACGCGTCCTCTCACCTGTATTCCTATGAATTCATGATGGAAATTTTTTTTAACTTTAACATGAAATAAAGAATGAATGAATTTTTAACCTATTTTGGACCTGATTGCTGGATTCCTACCCTATTCATGCTGCTGCTGAGGTCTGCCTACCTCTCTTTCCATGCATGGTCTGGACTTGATCTCGGGTACAGGTGAGCGGGGTCACCCCCCTTCTCTGTCTTGGTACTTATTAGTCCTGGATGGAGTATGCTGAGCCTTGTAGTTCTGCAGCTGCTGTCTGCTGTCTGTCTATATGGTGGAGAGGAGACAGCAGCTGCAGAACTACAAGGCTCAGCATCCTCCATCCAGGACTGTATGCTGGAGGGAGAGATAGGGGGAGCAGAACTGCAAGGCTCAGCATACTTCATCCACTAGTGTATGTGTGATGCCCTGAAGCATCAGGTAGTTACACATAGGCCCCGCATTACACCAACCCCACACAAGGTTACATACAGCTGACCTGAAACCCTAGTCACCCCCCCAGAGTAGGACAGACACACCAGTGGGCAGGACCAGGCGGATGAAGAACGCCCACATAGGGGTCTAGAGAACCTGGGGCGGGAAAACAGTCAGTTCAGTCTGTAGCTCAAGTGGAGTTCAGACAAGTCAAGGCCTGAAGTCCAAGTTGACAGGCGTTGGGGTTGGAGCCCCGGTGTACTGGCTAGGTGGCAGACAGTAGTCAGTGTCAGCAGGAGACGGGAAAATGGCTGCCGAAGATCCGAGGTGGACCGGGGCAGGGTTGTAGCCCGCCGGTACCGACACTAGAGAACCGACCCGGAAACTGTGCACAAAGGGGGTACTTGGACCCTGAAGCCAGGACTAGCACCAACAGCCTAGCTAATTAACCAATTGAGGGCAGGATTTTAGGTCCTGTTCCAACCTAAGTCCTGAAAAGAGGCCACCACCTACCGAGAGGGATAGGGCATCCGCCAGGGCCCGGTAGATCCCACGGGTCAGCGTCAGCGGGCAAGGCTCCCAACAAAAGGACCAGGAGCGGACTCCTGTGTTTCACATCGGGAAGTCCAACACACAACACAAAGTGTGCAGAGGAAAGAGACACTGACTACTAGCCTGGGTGTAGGACCAGATACACCCGACCGCGGCAGCCGACCACCATCACCTTGGTTTATAAAAGGACTGTGGTAGCAATAGAAACAAATAGTGGTCCTGCACCAACCGCGTGTTACCTACGGTACCGCATGCGTCCAGAGAAAAGGCTGCCGATGCGATCCATCCTGAGCGGGGGTGCTCGTCAGCATGAGAAGTCCAAGGGGAGCAGGCAAGAGAAGAAAAGACCGCACTCCTGGAGTGCGGTCTTTTCTTCGCTTGCCTACTCCCCTTATAAAAGGACTGTGTTTATTGACTCCACACATCAGTGCAACCTCATCCAACACCACGACAACCAGTGACTCCACACATCAGTGCATCCTCATTCAGCACCACGACAACCAGTGACTCCACACATCAGTACAGCCTCATCCAGCACCACGACAACCAATGACTCCACACATCAGTGCAACCTCATCCAGCACCAGGACAACCAGTGACTCCACACATCAGTACAGCCTC
Organism: Anomaloglossus baeobatrachus; assembly: GCF_048569485.1. Lineage (NCBI taxonomy): Eukaryota > Metazoa > Chordata > Amphibia > Anura > Aromobatidae > Anomaloglossus > Anomaloglossus baeobatrachus. The sequence continues at coordinate 60,678 of NW_027444532.1, read as the reverse complement.
ATCCAGCACCACGACAACCAATGACTCCACACATCAGTACAGCCTCATCCAGCACCACGACAACCTATGACTCCACACATCAGTACAGCCTCATCCAGCACCACGACAACCAGTGACTCCACACATCAGTGCAACCTCATCCACCACAACAACAACCAGTGACTCCACACATCAGTACAGCCTCATCCAGCACCAGGACAACCAGTGACTCCACACATCAGTGCAACCTCATCCAACACCAGGACAACCAGTGACTCCACACATCAGTACAGCCTCATCCAGCACCAGGACAACCAGTGACTCCACACATCAGTACAGCCTCATCCACTACCACAACAACCAGTGACTCCACACATCAGTGCAACCTCATCCAGCACCAGGACAACCAGTGACTCCACACATCAGTGCAACCTCATCCAGCACCAGGACAACCAGTGACTCCACACATCAGTACAGCCTCATCCAGCACCACGACAACCAGTGATTCCACACATCAGTACAGCCTCATCCAGTACCACGACAACCAGTGACTCCACACATCAGGGTGTCAGAGTTCCGGGATTTCCAGTTTTCTTTTGAAAGAGCTTGCCCTTTGTTAACATGGAGTTTTCTGTTCTGTTGCCCTACTTCCTGTCCATCTGTTTAAAAGCCGCCCCTAAGCTTAGTCCAGTGCCTGAGTATACTGCTTCCTGTGTGCTCCTGCCCTGCTGCTCTTGGTTCCTGATTGTTATTTGGATCCTCTTGAAAAAACAACCGAATCTGACTCTGGACTTCACCTGGTCTCATCTAGCTGTGCCCGGACTCCGTCTGCCGTCTTTGGTCGGCACTTCTGCCCGGTTCCTTATGTTTCATAACCACTCTGGACTCTCATCACGTACGGACATTTTTGGACTATACCTATTGCCCTTTTGTGTCCCGGCTGCTGCGCATTTAGGCCTTCTGGGGTGATTGCCAGACAGTCCCTGTATAGGGGTTCGCTCTTGGTGGTCTCCCTGGGGAAGTCCGGTGCGTGGTCCCGGGAATTCCCTTTCGCTCCGACCCTGGAAGGTATTTCCCGTGTTTATGTTCTACTGTGTTTTTGTTCCGTTTATGTACATATTGTTGGTTGCATATTATAAACGTCTTGCACCAAGAACTCGTCTCTGGTTGTCATTGCCCTAACGCAATCGAAATCCTCAATACATACAATAGTATTACACAGGGCAACCTCATCCAGCACCATGACAACCAGTGACGCCACACATCAGTACAGGCTCATCCAGCACCACGACAACCAATGACTCCATACATCAGATTGTCTCTCCAGAACTGGAGACAAACTCTAGCGCAGCGCCACCTATTGGAAGTAGCGATCCTAAAAGTTAAATGTGGATTTTTAACAATCCTTTACATATAACATAGGATATATATGCAAGATCAGAATCCCAATTTGCAGACACGGTGTTTCGGGGTGCTTGCCCCTCATCAGTGCAAAGTATGGCATACCTCCCAACATTTAAAGATGAGAAAGAGGGACAAAGTATGCGGCAATTTTAAGCCACGCCCCTAACCACACCCATTTTGCAATATGTCACACCCACATCCAATCCTTTTCAGCACTGCTGATCACATTGTTTAAGGTTGATTAACTCATTACAGCAGGAGATGGAGGCGGTGCAAACTAAGCTTAGAGATGTGGAGGTACAGCTGGACCATGATCATCAGGTACTGGGTCTGGCTATTCAGGATTTGCAAACCAGAGTGGAGGCTCAGGAAGCCGCCCCCACTACGTCCGTATCAGCTGCCGGTATGCCTAGGTTACCCCCATTTCGTTTCAGTGGTGATCGTAGTCAGTTTCGTGGATTTGTTAACCAGTGTATACTGTTTTTTGATGTACATGCTGATTATTACCGTTCTGACCGGTCAAAAGTGTTATGTATAATCATGTTGTTAACCTCCCGAGCACTGGCTTGGGCTAATCCTATGATAGAGAATCGTGATATCCGTTTAAATCACCTGGATGACTTTTTAACAGCAATGGCGCAAATGTTTGATGATCCTAATCGCCGTGCTACCGCTGAATCGGCTCTCCTTTCCTTACGTCAGGGAAAGCGGTCTGTCGTCAAATACGCCACTGAGTTCAAAAGGTTAGTGGTAGACACCGACTGGGGAAACAATGCGTTATTGTCAGTTTTCAGAAAGGGTTTGTCCGGTACCATCAAGGACGAGTTAGCTCGTTCCGAATCTCCACGGGATTTTGAACTGTTTCTCCAACACTGTGTGCGTATCGATACCCGCTTGACGGAACGTAGACAGGAAAAATGGGCAGCTGTAAACCGGGTAACCAACTTTGCGTTTCCTTCTAGAGAACCCGCTCTCAAGACGCCACGGGAGGCCGAGGATGTTCCTATGCAAGTGGACTCTCTACAAAAGCGAGAGACCAACGAACGTCGTGAACACCGGCTCCGTGAGCGTTTGTGTTTCTATTGCGGTCAATCGGACCATTTTCTGATTGACTGCCCAAAACGTCCAAATCGCCCAAATAAGGTATTGGCAGCCATGGCAGAGTGTGACAACACGGACGCAGAGTCCGATATCTCTGAGGCAAGTGGACACCTGGATGCGGTATTTCCCTTGACTGTAATGTCAACTTCACCTAAGGACTCAGAAGGGAAATACACCCATTGCTCGCTTCCCATTCAGATACGGTGGGAGGGACAGTTATGATAGACTCTGGGGCAGGGGGTAATTTCATGGACTCTTCTTTTGCCAGGAAACACGGTATCCAGACTCAACAAAGATCCTCACCGGTTACCATGGAGACGGTAGACGGTTCTCCATTAGTTTCTGGACCATTTGATCGGGAGACAGTACCCCTAGAATGTGTGATGAAGCCAGGTCAGCAGGAGACCCTTGTTTTCATGTTAATTTCTTCTCCCCATTTTCCGATAATTTTAGGAATTCCTTGGCTGCGGTCTACAAATCCAGTCATCGATTGGGAGACTAAAGAAATATCCTTCCCACCGCAGAGTGGTCCGACCATTAGTCCAACTGTACCGGTTCCAGTAACACCGAATGCGGAGGGCACTGTACAGGTACCTGTTCTACCCCCGGTTTATCATGACTTCGCTGATATATGCGACAAAAGAAAAGCAGATCGGCTTCCCCCGCATAGACCGTATGATTGTCGCATAGACTTACTCCCAGGGGCAGAGATCCCGTTTGGTCATGTCTACCCGTTGGCGGCACCTGAGTTAGAAGCACTAAAAGATTACATCGATGAAAGTCTAGCCAAGGGATTTATTCGCCCTTCTACCTCACCAGCAGGGGCACCCATCTTTTTTGTGAAAAAGAAAGAGGGGACTCTGAGACCTTGTATCGACTACCGGGAACTAAATAAGATAACCATCCGGAACCGGTATCCGTTACCGTTGATTCCTGAGCTATTGGAGAGAGTTCAACAGGCAAAGATATTCACTAAATTGGATCTCCGTGGGGCATATAATCTACTCCGCATACGTCCCGGGGACGAGTGGAAAACAGCGTTCAGATGTCGGTATGGACATTATGAGTATCTAGTGATGCCTTTTGGACTTTCTAACGCCCCTGCGGCTTTCCAACACCTAGTCAACGATATTTTTAGGGATATAATGGACCAATTCATGGTGATTTACCTCGATGATATCTTGATCTTTTCTGATTCCCTACAGGAACACCAGGAGCACGTCAAGACAGTACTTACCCGACTGAAGGATAACCACCTGTATATTAAACTGGAGAAGTGCGAATTCCATTGCTCAAAAATACAATTTTTAGGATATGTCATCTCTCCTCAGGGACTGAACATGGAGTCTGGCAAGATACAAGCAATTCTAGACTGGCCGGAACCGGGAAACATCAAGGAGGTACAACGCTTTGTCGGTTTTGCCAACTTTTACAGACGCTTTATCCGTAACTTTTCAGAGATCGTCCGTCCTATCACTCTGTTAACCAAGAAAGGACAGAAGTTTGTGTGGTCCGCCCAGGCCCAGGAAGCTTTCAATCGTCTCAAGGTTTGTTTTACCTCAGCACCAATATTAATACACCCGAATCCCGCACTCCCCTTTATTGTGGAAGTCGACGCTTCCGATTATGCATTAGGGGCTATCCTTTCCCAAAGGACTGGGGACAAGAGTCTCTTGCATCCGTGTGCTTTCTTTTCTCGCCGGTTGTCCCCTGCAGAAAGGAACTATGACATTGCGGACAAGGAATTGTTGGCGATTATTTCAGCTTTTAAGGAATGGAGACACCACTTACAGGGAGCAGCGCAGCAAGTGATAGTTCTCACAGACCATCGTAACCTGGAATTCCTTAAATCTGCCAGGTGCCTGTCTCCACGGTAAGCCCGTTGGAGCTTGTTCCTTAACCAGTTCAATTTTATCGTTACATACCGTCCAGGGTCACGTAATGGGAAAGCCGATGCCTTGTCCCGAATCCACGCCATGGACTCCGTGCCTGGAACCCCGTCTCAGACCGTGTTATCTGATGCCAATTTCGTTGGAGTAATCCATGACCAGGACTTGTGGAAGGACATCAAGCTGGCCTATGATGGTGACGTATTTCTTGCTGCCCCCCCGAATGATGTGACTCTTGTTCTTCGGAATGGTGTGTGGTTGAGAGAGCGACGTATTTATGTCCCGGAGGCCGTCAGACTTCGGGTTCTCAAATTGGTCCATGACTCCATGTTGGCAGGTCATAGGGGGGTACAGAAGACGCAGGAATTTCTGAGTCGTTTTTTCTGGTGGCCAACCTGTTTAAAGGATGTGAAAGACTATGTCCACTCATGTGTGGTTTGTGCCCGGTGCAAGGTCCCTCGTGTGGCTCCTACGGGACTCCTTCAACCGTTACCCGTTCCATCTCGCCCTTGGGGATCCATCTCAATGGATTTTATTGTGGAGTTGCCAGTCTCAGGCGGTCACAATACCATTTTAGTGGTGGTGGATCGGTTGACAAAAGCTGCTCACTTTATTCCATATACCGGTCTTCCCTCAGCCGAAGAGACAGTGGATTTGGTTATCCAGAATATATTCCGATTGCATGGGGTACCAGATGAGATCATCTCTGACCGGGGCGTGCAGTTCACGTCTAAGTTCTGGAAGGGGTTTTGTTCGGCACTCCATATTGATGTCTGTTTGTCTTCTGCATACCATCCTCAGACAAATGGGCAAACCGAACGGACTAATCAAACCCTGGAGCAGTACCTACGATGTTATGTCAGCCATCTGCAGGACGATTGGTTGAAGCTGCTTCCTTTGGCGGAGTTCTCGTATAACAACACTCAGAGCAGCTCCACTAAGGTAACGCCCTTTTTCGCTAACTTGGGTTACCATCCAAATGTTTTGCCTAGGTCACCGGTGGCGGTTTCGGTGCCAGCGGTGGAGGACAGATTGACGGAGCTACGACAGAATCTGGAGGTTTTAAAGGACTCTATGGCTTCGGCTCAGGAGCGTTACAAGAAGTCGGCAGACACTCACCGGAAACAGGCACCCATGTATAAGGTAGGGGACTCGGTGTGGTTATCCACCAAAAATCTGAGATTGGGTGTTCCTTCGCAGAAGCTGGGGCAGAAATTCATCGGTCCGTTTAAGATCACCGGGATCGTGAGCCCTGTGGCCTGTCGGCTGAGGTTGCCGCACCATTTGAAGGTACACCCGGTCTTTCATGTTTCTCTACTCAAACCTGTCTCCCCTAATACGTTTCATGGTCGTATCGTGCCTCCTCCGCCTGTGATGGTTGACGGCCAGGAGCAGTTCGTGGTTGAGGACATTATTGACTCCCGGCTCCATCGGCATCGGCTTCAGTATCTGGTACGTTGGCATGGGTACTCCCCCGAGGACGATTCCTGGGAACCTGTGGGTAACATTCGAGCGCCCCGGAAGGTTGCTCAGTTTCATCGGCGGTACCCAGACAAGCCGGGCCCTGATCCGTCCTGAGGCCGTTTCTGGGGGTGGGAGTACTGTCAGAGTTCCGGGATTTCCAGTTTTCTTTTGAAAGAGCTTGCCCTTTGTTAACATGGAGTTTTCTGTTCTGTTGCCCTACTTCCTGTCCATCTGTTTAAAAGCCGCCCCTAAGCTTAATCCAGTGCCTGAGTATACTGCTTCCTGTGTGCTCCTGCCCTGCTGCTCTTGGTTCCTGATTGTTATTTGGATCCTCTTGAAAAAACAACCGAATCTGACTCTGGACTTCACCTGGTCTCATCTAGCTGTGCCCGGACTCCGTCTGCCGTCTTTGGTCGGCACTTCTGCCCGGTTCCTTCCATTTCATAACCACTCTGGACTCTCATCACGTACGGACATTTTTGGACTATACCTATTGCCCTTTTGTGTCCCGGCTGCTGCGCATTTAGGCCTTCTGGGGAGATTGCCAGACAGTCCCTGTATAGGGGTTCGCTCTTGGTGGTCTCCCTGGGGGAGTCCGGTGCGTGGTTCCGGGAATTCCCTTTCGCTCCGACCCTGGAAGGTATTTCCCGTGTTTATGTTCTACTGTGTTTTTGTTCCATTTATGTACATATTGTTGGTTGCATATTATAAACGTCTTGCACCAAGAACTCGTCTCTGGTTGTCATTGCCCTAACGCAATCGAAATCCTCAATACATACAATAGTATTACACAGGGCAACCTCATCCAGCACCACGACAACCAGTGACGCCACACATCAGTACAGGCTCATCCAGCACCACGACAACCAATGACTCCATACATCAGATTGTCTCTCCAGAACTGGAGACAAACTCTAGCGCAGCGCCACCTATTGGAAGTAGCAATCCTAAAAGTTAAATGTGGATTTTTAACAATCCTTTACATATAACATAGGATATATATGCAAGATCAGAATCCCAATTTGCAGACACGGTGTTTCGGGGTGCTTGCCCCTCATCAGTGCAAAGTATGGCATACCTCCCAACATTTAAAGATGAGAAAGAGGGACAAAGTATGCGGCAATTTTAAGCCACGCCCCTAACCACACCCATTTTGCAATCTGTCACACCCACATCCAATCCTTTTCAGCACTGCTGATCACATTGTTTAAGGTTGCTTGCCCGCGATCAGTATTTGCAGCATTTTGGATGTAGCGTGTTTTAGCTGTGTCTAAAACACTGCATTGTACAGTACAAGCACAGTGGAGGGATTTCTAGAAATCTCATGCCCACTGTGCTTTTTTTTTCTGCAGCAAACACTGACCTGCGGAGCGTCTTTCCAGACTGCAGCATATCAAATAATAATTCCCTAAAATACATATAAACAGACAAATCTATACACAGTCATCTGCAATGACATACATAGATATATACATCATACATATACACACATTGGAGGTCATAATATGGGGAAGCCGGCAGCAGCCACACTCACCTACCCGGCTTGTCTCTATCCAGCATCTCCTCGGCATGTGATCACTTGGCATCACTTTAACAGACCTAGCCACGCACAGTGCACACTGAAACCGCTGTGTATGTATCACAAGGGAGGACGGGGGTTTTATATACTAATATATAAACCCCCATCCTCCCTTGTGATACATACACAGCATATATATATATATATATCTATATATATATACACTGTATATATATATACAGTATATACAGCACAGGAGGGGCTGGGGGCTACAGTATATACAGCACATGAGGGGCTGGGGGCTACAGTATATACAGCACAGGAAGGGCTGGGGGCTACAGTATATACAGCACAGGAGGGGCTGGGGCTACAGTATATACAGTATATACAGTATATGGGTAAATACTCCCATTTTAATTTATACGTGTTTGTAAGTGATTTGATCAATAAAAATATTTCTAATTTTTTAAAGTAGTCATACTCTGGTTTTTGCTGTATATACTGTAGCCCCCAGCCCCCATAAAGTAGATATTTTAGCAAAAACCAGAGTATGACTACTTTAAAAAATTAGAAATATTTTTATTGATCAAATCACTTACAAACACGTATAAATTAAAATGGGAGTATTTGAGAAAGGGAGGAAGAAGAAACTTCCCTAACCTAACCCTTCCTCAATGACGGGGGTCGGCGTCCTAAGGTGAAGACGCCCCCGTTCCTCGACGGCTTAACCCTAAATAGTCCCTCCCTGAAGGGTAAGACGTGTCCCCTAATAGATGGAATCAACCCCAAAAATGGTAACACCACAGTGAGGAAGAGGTGCTCAGTCCACAGTAGCTAATTTGTCTGTATCACTACTTGGGTGAGTGAGGGTAGGGTCTAGGGATGTCGTCATGTATTTAAGAGTCCATGTGCTCACTATAAAGAATAGAAATGAGAGTCACATAGATTATGACCATAATGTACTTTTGTCAATTATAGACACAGTTCATATTCGATATGTAGATTGATTCAAAAGATGCCCATTAAAGACATAATTCATATTTGATATATAGGAAAGTTCAAGAAATGCCCGACGCGTTTCGCCCTTGTCAATATTCAGGGGCTCATCAGGGGCTTTCCAACATGTTCTTGAACGAAGTGTCCACTTTTGAACAATTCTATGACAAACACAACAAATTAAAACCTATATTAGTGACAATGTCCAATGATCAAATACAGTAACCAATGTAGGTGCTGAACACCAATACTAACCAGTAGTGGTACAAATTATTCACTTCAGAGGGGTATAAGATGATAGTACACTGCCTACCCAGCTGGTCAATCATGAGGCTAGTCAGGATGGCTTGTTCACCTATGTAGATAGACACATTATCAGCTAAGGCCGAGCCAGTTTATTATATATATGTGTGAGATCACAACCATGCATACTGCAGACAGTACCTTATCTTAATGCAGGTACCTGTCTCACTCAGTTAAAGAATCTGCATAATCAAAACTGGACCCTGATGAGAAGTTAAAACACGGTTTTATATATTGATTTAGGCTTTCCAATACACGCATGGGTTCAAAACATCAGTGTTATAATACCTGAAATGTTAATATCAAATCCACCCTGGAATGTACGTTACGTTGCTCAGGATAAAGGCTGTGGCATAAGGCTGAATACCTCTAGTTCGTAATAGGACCAATTCCACTGTACAAAACATACAATAATATAAGTAACTTCAATTAATATCAGGAAAGGAAACAGCCTGCTTGATGTATCATAGCACATAAAAACGTCCAGCAATACCTTATATACATCAGTCAGAGTAATTATCCTCCACTGGTCACCTATTTGCCGACGGCCTTGCAAGGCTTATACAGCCACCAATATCAAGATAAATACCCAGAACAGTCCCTGAATTGGAGAGAGGGATATATTTAGACCACATGTCTCACTATACATCCCTCTTCGTTCCCATACATAAGGGATCACATACCTAGTTGCTGTCCCACCGTGTGGCCAGGAGTTACCGTAATAAACGACAGCCAATCTATAATACAAATATATGCATATCAGCCTCCATTGGGCACATGTTACTTCAGTCTCTAATCAAGGGTTGTAGAGCTCCTACCTTGAACAGGTCCGTCTGGGGGAAACAAATGTGGCGTCCAGTGATCGCTGACCTAGTGTAGCTATGTGGGCTATTTAAACATGTTTGGCGCCATCAAGACGGGAAAACGGAAGTGACGTCGCGCCACTTATCCCAGCCTCCCAGGACGTGTGGAAATGCTCGCATCACATCCGGTCAGATGATCGGGCAGTGTGCGCCCATGATTCTCCTCCCCAGAGCCGACGAACATAAGTTCCTGGGTGTTAGGATGTTACACATAGTGTACGCGCATGCGCAGTCCAATGCTGACGATTATACTGTCAGCACATCTTAGCGCTTGCGTAGCCATAAGATGTGGTGGAGCTATATAGGCTATACTTGCCATAAGCCCTCGCAAGAAGTAACAGAGCGTGATTTAGGGGAATATAGAGAATCTTTATATGACAAAGGTATCGCCATTGGAGCAATCAGGGGGCAATGCCTATGCCTGAAGCTAAAGGGGAGGTTTTTTACCTAAGTTAGAACCATGCCTAGTGCAAACAGTGATGAACCCATGTGAGTAATTGGCTATAGGAACATTGGACATAGTTATTGCCACCCACTCAAGGATGAATAGTATAGGAAAATATAAGGTTAACTTGTTATTGCTCAAAGATGGCACATAGAGGACCTATGTATGCAATTCAATGATATGATATACACATTGCCAGTAAATTTATTACCGCAACTACTGACCCCTCTTAAGTTTTTGTGGGTCTAATTGTTTATCTGGAAGGTCTACTACAGACACAGTATTCCTAAAAATAATGACTAGGTAACAATTTGTTACTGGATAAAGGGCGTAAAGCTTATTGTTTCATTTAGGCCATCAGGATGTACAGAGTCCATCCAAAAAATCCATCTCGCCTCTCTTTGCAACAGAAGAACATCCCAGTCGCCTTTCCTCTCAGGTTCCGGTACCGTTTCTATGGATTTAAAGAGGGCACCTTCCATTTTACCTGCATGATGCAGATTAATATGCCGTGCTATTGGTGTGTCGCGTTGGTTGCAAACATCACCAACGTGTTCACCAATACGTACTCGAAATTGTCTCTTGGTTTTGCCAATATAATTCTTTGGACAGCCACAGCTAAAGAGATAGATAACGCCTTGGGTCCGACAATTGGCAAAATTTCTGTTAGAATATGTTCTTCCTGTTTTAGCACTTTGAAATGTGTTGGATGGGGAAATAAATTTGCAGAACTTACAGGCCCCACACCGAAAGGTGCCATTATTACGTGACCTAAGCCATGCACTACCGAGCATCTCCGGTGGCACATAATGGTGTCACGCTCCCCGTGTCCCAGCACCACTCCTTACCCACTGATCCACTCCATGTGTCCACCAGTCATGGCTGCCGCTCCCGCTCCTGCTCCCCTGAGTCCTGCTCCTGGTCTCAGGAGTCTGACTCTGAGTATTGGCCTCATGGTTCTGTATAGGACCAGGCCGCGCCCACTCTCCTGGTCTTATAGGCCCAGCACACCTGAAGCAGGAAATGACATAGGGCTGTGCTGGGTATATAAGACTTGCCTTTCCATGTGGGCGGGGCCTGATCAACGTGTCCTGAAGCTTGTCTTCTGAGCTAGGTGCTCAGGTCCCTTGTGCTGTGCCCTGTTACTGTTTGTCTTTTGCTACCGGGTACCTGTGCCTGTTTCCTGTATTATCCTCAAGAACTCCGTGACCCTGGTGACCTGGTCATACCCGTCCCGGCCACGCCAGTGCTCCGGCTGCCGTGTACCCTGCCCCCCGGTGGGGTACTCGGTCCAGAGGATCCACCTCCTGGGTCCACCAGTCCTCCCGGTCCTGACAGATTGATCAGGCCATGGATCCCGCTGGAGCGCAAACATCCGAGCTGGCTGAGCTGCGCCAGGAGCTGGCACAACAGCGGGAAACCCTGACCCGGATGCTGAAATTCCTGGCGTCCCTGGACCACCGGTTATATACGCTGCAGACCGCCGCCTCGTCTTAGTCCACGCAGCAACCAGTCTCTACGTCCGAACCCGTTGTCTCTGCGGCCTCGCAACTCCACCTCGCTGCTCCGCCTCGCTATGCTGGGGACCCCAAGAACTGCCGGGGGTTTTTGAACCAGTGCTCGCTGCACTTCAAATTACTCCCGCACCTCTTCGCTTCCGATCAAGCCAAGATAGCCTTTGTGATGTCCCACCTGGAAGGCGAGGCGTTGTCCTGGATAAATCCGTTGTGGGAGAACGAGGATCCGGTGACGACCGACATCCGGGAATTCCTTCAGGCTTTTCGAAGTACCTTTGATGAACCGGGACGCAGTACCGCGGTTACCTCCTCGCTCCTCCGGCTACGCCAAGGAACCCTGACGGTGGGCCAGTACGCCATCCAGTTTCGCACGCTTGCCTCCGAGCTAGGCTGGAACAACGAGGCATTGACGGCAGCCTTCTGGGAGGGGCTCTCCGGTCGCATCAAGGATGAATTAGCCGGTCGTGACGTTCCCCGTACCTTGGATGCTTTGGTATCCCTAGCCACCCGGATTGACCTCCATTTCCAAGAGCGAACCAAGGAAGTATCCCGGGAGAAGCGACCAATCCGTCACATCTCCGTTCCGCAGAGGTCTACCGTTCCCCCGCCACTGCCGTTCTGCGATTCTACTCCTGAACCTATGCAAATAGACCGGCTGAGCCAAGCCGAGCAACGCCGTGCAGAGCGACTCGCCCGGGGCCTGTGTTTCTACTGTGGAAGCGGTACACATCTGCTTCGTTCTTGCCCGGAGAGACCAGGTAGATCCCAAGTCCAAGGGATGGTGGGAACCGCCACCCTTGGTACCGGAATCCCTTCAGTCCCGGTTACACAGACTGTCCAGGTCACGACCGAGAGAACCCAGTTCACGGCAGAGGCTCACATTGATTCGGGAGCAGCGGGTAATTTCATCCTACAAGCTACCGTGGACCGTTATCGGATACCGGTCATCCCGCTTGCAAAACCCCTCTGGTTCGCCTCCGTGGATGGAAAACCACTATACGAACCTGTCCGGTACACCACCGAACCCGTGAGACTTTGTATTGGTGCCCTGCACACTGAGACTATTGCGTTATACGTCATCCCGAGAATGACTCCTGCGCTCCTGCTGGGTCTGCCCTGGCTACAACTCCATGACCCTGACATCAGTTGGCGCTCTGGCGCAATCTCCCGCTGGAGTCCCTCGTGCCATGATACCTGTCTACAGTCCGTTCCTCAGCCCCTGGCACCTGACCCTATTATGTCACATGAAGAGGAGAAAATGACGCAGTCCAGCGTTAAACCACAGATCCTAGCACTTGTGCCTGTGGTGCCACCAGAACCGGAAGTGATGACGCACTCCAGCGTCGTTCCACCGTCCCTGACGATTGAGACTCTGATGCCACCGGCTACCGGGGATGAGTCACTGTCCTGTGCCCGGTCCGAGACACCCGGGCCGGTCCTCCACGATGCCAGTCCTGTTTCTGTTGGTCCTCCTCTTTCCGTTGCCCCCGTTGCCACTGCTGGTAGATCGGCTAAGCGCCGTGCGGCTAAGAAGGTGGTACGGGGTCAGCGGTCCTTCCCCGCCTTTGCGTTGGGTCCCGGTCCGGTGTCTCGATCCGGGGTGCCCCTGGGGTTCTGTGCTCGGAGGGGGGGGCTTGGAGGGGGGGGTACTGTCACGCTCCCCGTGTCCCAGCACCACTCCTTACCCACTGATCCACTCCATGTGTCCACCAGTCATGGCTGCCGCTCCCGCTCCTGCTCCCCTGAGTCCTGCTCCTGGTCTCAGGAGTCTGACTCTGAGTATTGGCCTCATGGTTCTGTATAGGACCAGGCCGCGCCCACTCTCCTGGTCTTATAGGCCCAGCACACCTGAAGCAGGAAATGACATAGGGCTGTGTTGGGTATATAAGACTTGCCTTTCCATGTGGGCGGGGCCTGATCAACGTGTCCTGAAGCTTGTCTTCTGAGCTAGGTGCTCAGGTCCCTTGTGCTGTGCCCTGTTACTGTTTGTCTTTTGCTACCGGGTACCTGTGCCTGTTTCCTGTATTATCCTCAAGAACTCCGTGACCCTGGTGACCTGGTCATACCCGTCCCGGCCACGCCAGTGCTCCGGCTGCCGTGTACCCTGCCCCCCGGTGGGGTACTCGGTCCAGAGGATCCACCTCCTGGGTCCACCAGTCCTCCCGGTCCTGACAAATGGCTTTTGACCACACAATCCCTCAGGTTGCGGCCTTTGCGGAACGTGACTGATGGGTAGGGGAGAATGTTATCCTTCAGGTCTGGGTCTTGTTTTAAGATACCCCAGTACTTTCTGAGGATTTTCATTACATGGTTGTTTTGGTCGTCAAATGTACCCACTAGTCTAGTCATCCCTTTTGTTTCCTTCGGTGTCTTGCTGTTTAAACAGCAAGACACCGAAGGAAACAAAAGGGATGACTAGACTAGTGGGTACATTTGACGACCAAAACAACCAAGTAATGAAAATCCTCAGAAAGTACTGGGGTATCTTAAAACAAGACCCAGACCTGAAGGATAACATTCTCCCCTACCCATCAGTCACGTTCCGCAAAGGCCGCAACCTGAGGGATTGTGTGGTCAAAAGCCATTATGTGCCACCGGAGATGCTCGGTAGTGCATGGCTTAGGTCACGTAATAATGGCACCTTTCGGTGTGGGGCCTGTAAGTTCTGCAAATTTATTTCCCCATCCAACACATTTCAAAGTGCTAAAACAGGAAGAACATATTCTAACAGAAATTTTGCCAATTGTCGGACCCAAGGCGTTATCTATCTCTTTAGCTGTGGCTGTCCAAAGAATTATATTGGCAAAACCAAGAGACAATTTCGAGTACATATTGGTGAACACGTTGGTGATGTTCGCAACCAACGCGACACACCAATAGCACGGCATATTAATCTGCATCATGCAGGTAAAATGGAAGGTGCCCTCTTTAAATCCATAGAAACGGTACCGGAACCTGAGAGGAAAGGCGACTGGGATGTTCTTCTGTTGCAAAGAGAGGCGAGATGGATTTTTTGGATGGACTCTGTACATCCTGATGGCCTAAATGAAACAATAAGCTTTACGCCCTTTATCCAGTAACAAATTGTTACCTAGTCATTATTTTTAGGAATACTGTGTCTGTAGTAGACCTTCCAGATAAACAATTAGACCCACAAAAACTTAAGAGGGGTCAGTAGTTGCGGTAATAAATTTACTGGCAATGTGTATATCATATCATTGAATTGCATACATAGGTCCTCTATGTGCCATCTTTGAGCAATAACAAGTTAACCTTATATTTTCCTATACTATTCATCCTTGAGTGGGTGGCAATAACTATGTCCAATGTTCCTATAGCCAATTACTCACATGGGTTCATCACTGTTTGCACTAGGCATGGTTCTAACTTAGGTGAAAAACCTCCCCTTTAGCTTCAGGTATAGGCATTGCCCCCTGATTGCTCCAATGGCGATACCTTTGTCATATAAAGATTCTCTATATTCCCCTAAATCACGCTCTGTTACTTCTTGCGAGGGCTTATGGCAAGTATAGCCTATATAGCTCCACCACATCTTATGGCTACGCAAGCGCTAAGATGTGCTGACAGTATAATCGTCAGCATTGGACTGCGCATGCGCGTACACTATGTGTAACATCCTAACACCCAGGAACTTATGTTCGTCGGCTCTGGGGAGGAGAATCATGGGCGCACACTGCCCGATCATCTGACCGGATGTGATGCGAGCATTTCCACACGATCTGGGAGGCTGGGATAAGTGGCGCGACGTCACTTCCATTTTCCCGTCTTGATGGCGCCAAACATGTTTAAATAGCCCACATAGCTACACTAGGTCAGCGATCACTGGACGCCACATTTGTTTCCCCCAGACGGACCTGTTCAAGGTAGGAGCTCTACAACCCTTGATTAGCAACTGAAGTAACATGTGCCCAATGGAGGCTGATATGCATATATTTGTATTATAGATTGGCTGTCGTTTATTACGGTAACTCCTGGCCACACGGTGGGACAGCAACTAGGTATGTGATCCCTTATGTATGGGAACGAAGAGGGATGTATAGTGAGACATGTGGTCTAAATATATCCCTCTCTCCAATTCAGGGACTGTTCTGGGTATTTATCTTGATATTGGTGGCTGTATAAGCCTTGCAAGGCCGTCGGCAAATAGGTGACCAGTGGAGGATAATTACTCTGACTGATGTATATAAGGTATTGCTGGACGTTTTTATGTGCTATGATACATCAAGCAGGCTGTTTCCTTTCCTGATATTAATTGAAGTTACTTATATTATTGTATGTTTTGTACAGTGGAATTGGTCCTATTACGAACTAGAGGTATTCAGCCTTATGCCACAGCCTTTATCCTGAGCAACGTAACGTACATTCCAGGGTGGATTTGATATTAACATTTCAGGTATTATAACACTGATGTTTTGAACCCATGCGTGTATTGGAAAGCCTAAATCAATATATAAAACCGTGTTTTAACTTCTCATCAGGGTCCAGTTTTGATTATGCAGATTCTTTAACTGAGTGAGACAGGTACCTGCATTAAGATAAGGTACTGTCTGCAGTATGCATGGTTGTGATCTCACACATATATATAATAAACTGGCTCGGCCTTAGCTGATAATGTGTCTATCTACATAGGTGAACAAGCCATCCTGACTAGCCTCATGATTGACCAGCTGGGTAGGCAGTGTACTATCATCTTATACCCCTCTGAAGTGAATAATTTGTACCACTACTGGTTAGTATTGGTGTTCAGCACCTACATTGGTTACTGTATTTGATCATTGGACATTGTCACTAATATAGGTTTTAATTTGTTGTGTTTGTCATAGAATTGTTCAAAAGTGGACACTTCGTTCAAGAACATGTTGGAAAGCCCCTGATGAGCCCCTGAATATTGACAAGGGCGAAACGCGTCGGGCATTTCTTGAACTTTCCTATATATCAAATATGAATTATGTCTTTAATGGGCATCTTTTGAATCAATCTACATATCGAATATGAACTGTGTCTATAATTGACAAAAGTACATTATGGTCATAATCTATGTGACTCTCATTTCTATTCTTTATACTGAGCACATGGACTCTTAAATACATGACGACATCCCTAGACCCTACCCACACTCACCCAAGTAGTGATACAGACAAATTAGCTACTGTGGACTGAGCACCTCTTCCTCACTGTGGTGTTACCATTTTTGGGGTTGATTCCATCTATTAGGGGACACGTCTTACCCTTGAGGGAGGGACTATTTAGGGTTAAGCCGTCGAGGAACGGGGGCGTCTTCACCTTAGGACGCCGACCCCCGTCATTGAGGAAGGGTTAGGTTAGGGAAGTTTCTTCTTCCTCCCTTTCTCAAATACTCCCATTTTAATTTATACGTGTTTGTAAGTGAATTGATCAATAAAAATATTTCTAATTTTTTAAAGTAGTCATACTCTGGTTTTTGCTAAAATATCTACTTTATGTCATTTATATTGGTATATAATAGGCTACAGTATATACATCACAAGAGAGGCTGGGGTTACAGTATATACAGCACAGGAGGGGCTGGGGCTACAGTTTATACATCACAGGAGGGGCTGGGGGCTACAGTATATACAGCACAGGAGGGGCTGGGGGCTACAGTATATACAGCACAGGAGGGGCTGGGGTTATAGTATATACACATCACAGGAGGGTCTTGGGGCATAGACAGTACTTGAGGGGCATACATATTAGGCCTGTTTCAGATGTCAGTGATTCTAGTATGTATGTGCTAGTTTATATACGTACCAGAATCACTGACCTATGCAGACACATTATAATCAATGGGTCTGCACACACATCAGTGATTTGTCACTGACCGTGTCTCCATGCGGCGTACATGCATATCCGTGAATGCCGCACAGAAACATGTCCAGTTTTTTTCTGGCATCACTGATGTCCCACAGACCACACTATGGTGTGATCCGTGAAACATGTACCAGAAAAACACGGACATTTAAAATAAAAAGCTTTTTCAACTCACCTTCTCCAGTGATGCTGAGTTCGGCAGCTGCTCTCTGCTTCTTCCTGGCCGGTTCATTATGGCATGCATATTCATTTATGCAGCCAGAGCCGACCCGGAAGTAGCTGCAGAGGTGAGAGAGCGGTGGCTGGATGCTGAATCGCGGGACTCTTCCTCACCATGGAGAGCAGGAGCGGGGGCAGGTGTGTATATGTCCATGTGCAATCACGGAGTATGGATCACATATCATGGATTGCACATGGACAACCACTGTGTGCCGTGAATCACGGAGTATGAAGGGACATATGCGTGTTTAACACGTCAGTGAAGAGCGTCTGTGTTTTTCACTGAGGGGCATACACGTTATTAAGGGGTATACATATTACTGGGGGAAATACACTTTACTGTGGGGCATACAAATTACTGGTGGCATAGATATTACTAAGGGGCATATAGCTCTGGTGTTGGGGCTTATACAGCGCTGGGGGCACATACAGCTCCGATGGGGGGGATGGGGGCATACAAATCTGGTGTGGGGGCTGGGGGGCACACAGATATGGTGAGGGGGGTGGCTGGAGGCATATAGCTCTGGTGAGGAGAGGGCTGGGGCATACAGCTCTGGGTAGGTGGGGGGGTCACATACATCGTTCCTTGGTGTTGCAGCTCCTCTTCCTCCAGTCTCTTCATCTGTGGACAGAGCTCAGCATGTTGCTTGGTAGCTCCGCCCACAGATGCACTTCCTTCCGTACACAAGCAGCCCGGCTGAGAGCAGTGCACGCTGAGCTGCAGGTGCCGATTTAAAGTGCCGGCATCCAGGAAAATGCTGCTGCCGCCCACCCATAACAGCGGCACCACAGAGCCAGAGCAGTGAAGCAGCGCTCGACTCTGCTCATGTGCATTAGGAGGGGGAGAAAGTCAGACGGGGAGAGAGCGGGTTGGCGGAGCCACGGGACAAAAGCCTCACGATCGTGACACCGGGACACCCGCTGAAATCCGGTACAGTCCCGCTGTATCCGGGACGGTTTGGAGGTATGTATACAGCATGTTAGAATGTGTATATAAGAGTCCACTGGTGGTGGCCGCAGCTTATAGGCCCCAAATCTGGTGACAGGTTCCCTTTAAAGTGAACTTGTCAGGTGCAATATGCACTCAGAGCCAGGAGCAGTTCTGGGTACATATTGCTAATCCCTGCCTAACTGTCATTGTATACACTAGCATAGATAAAGAGATCATTAGAAAAAATATTTTTAAAGATCTTATATCTTATGCTAATTAGCGCGGGGACTAGTCACAAGGGCGTTACTTCACTTGGCTAGTCAGCTCACATAGCATGTTAGCATGTTATTACGCCCCTGTGTGAGTACTAACACGCTATGTGAGCCGACTAGCCAAGTGAAGTAACGCCCTTGGGACTAGTCCCCACGCTAATTAGCATAAGATAGAAGATCTTTAAAAATACTTTTTCTATAGATGCCTTTATCTATGCTAGTGTATACAGGGACTGTTAGGGAGGGATTAGCAATATGTACCCAGAACTGCTCCTGGCTCTGAGTGCATATTGCACCTGACAGGTTCCCTTTAAAGGGAAAAGGGAACCTGTCAGCAGAAATTTCGCAATAAAAATAAAAGATTTCCCCTTCTGCAGCTACTGTGCTGCATTCTAGAAAGGTTCCTGTTGCTATTGTGCCCCCTTTGAGACCTAAAAAAATGCTTTATGAAGTCTTACCTTTTTGTATGTAAATGTGTTTTTATGGTCACGGGGCGGGCTGTCTTGCGTCCGTTATCTGCACCCCTGCCACTGTACGCCGTCCCCCATTGCTCATTTACATACACGAAGACGCCGCCCTCATGTAACTGTCCTCCCGAAGTCTCGCGCATGCCCAGTGCCACTCTCGCGGGACTGAGCACTGTGCAATGGTTGAACGCTTTTGAGGTGATTGCGCAGGCGCGAGATTATGGGCGGCGCTGTGATTGTCATCAGCAGCGTCATCCAAGTACCCGCCCATAATCTCGTGCCCGCGCTTCTCACTCTGCCTCCACCGTTATGCGCAAGCACTGGCCATATGAACCACGTTACCTATTACCGCAGGCGCAAGATTATGGGCGGCGCTGTGATTTTCATCAGCAAAGTCATCCAAGTACCTGCCCATAATCTCGTGCCCGCGGTAATAGGTAACATGGTTCATATGGCCAGCGCTTGCCATTACCTCAGTACAGCCTCATCCAGCACCAGGACAACCAGTGACTCCACACATCAGTACAGCCTCATCCAGCACCACGACAACCAGTGACACCACACTTCAGTGCAACCTCATCCAACACCAGGACAACCAGTGACTCCACACATCAGTACAGCCTCATCCGTGAAGCGATGGCCGAGAGGACCACCGCGGCGCAGAGTCAGTACACAAGACGAGGTGCGAACAACAAGGGTGTATTTATTAACAGGCGGGGAAAGATGTGGAGAAGGCAGGTTGAAGCACGGGGTATACAGTGGCAAAACGTGATTTAACAACACTTTTGTATTCTCTAGCTGGTCCGCTCAATAGCACGGTGCTCCAACTATTACAGGTTCAAGAAACACAAAAAACAGTCAGGTACAATGCTACCCTACACATAACCTCTCTGGCCTCTGCTAAACGGGCCACACGGATGCTGTGTTCTACCTACTGAAGCCTACTTTAGCCCCTAGTATGTGCACAATATTCAACTCACAGTGATACTGGAAACGTGGATCCAGTCCCGGGGGCCCCCCAACAGCAGTCTCATCAAAAGGTGCGCCCGTCTCCTGGGCCGGGTTAAGGAGATCAAAATCTTCTTTCTTCAGATTCCTCGCAGGTTCCCTGGGATCTGTGAGTCTCTCTCTTGATTCAGAAGAAAACTCCAATCCTCCGAGACACACCGGCTGTGTGTTCCTTCACACGCATAAAAAAGGGAAAACAGAAACTCACTTCTCTTCTTACACTCAGGCTGTCCATTAGCACACTTTCTGCAGGGGGAGCAGAACATTCCATACGGGGAGGTTTCTGTCTCTTAAAGTGGCAGCGTGTTTCTTATTGTCCATAGCAGTACCACCCCCCAATATGCCTCCCCACTTAATGATGGTCATCCTCGGCCATCACAGCTTCGAGCCCAAAGTGTAATGAAGGAAGGTTCAATGTGCATACAGCACCTGTAGAGGAGACAACAATGGCAGTACAGCAGGCCTAGTACACCGTTCAACATTAGAGATGAGCGAACTGGTCGCAGTTCGGCTCGAGGTTGGTTCGCTGAACGGAGCTCCCGTTCGAGTTCGGTTCGTCGAACGTTCGACGAACCGAACTCGAACCAATAGGCTATAATGGGAGGCAATCACAAACACATAGAAATGCATTATAAATGTACACATACAGTTAATAAACATTGCCATAACACTTACCGGTCCCCGCGATCCCTCCTGCACTCTGTCTCCTGCCGCTATTCCATCCGATGATCGCTGAATCCTCCCGGTGACCGGCACTGCCATCAGAGATGCAGGACCTATCGTGACATCAAAATAGCCATGTAACCAGTCACGTGGCTATTATCTCATTGGATACAGACTGGTCACATGACTATGACGCGTCATGTAGGACCTGCGAGTGCATCTCTCCAGTACACGGTGCACATTTGTGTATCGCCGTGTACCGGTGAGATGCTCTAGCACACGGTCGACTCCCCGTTCCGTTAGGGACCGGCTGACACAGCCGGTCATTAACGGAGATCACCGTTGCCATAGCAACGCAGTTAGCGGTGACGTCACCGCTAACCGCGGCTCCGGGAGCACCGTTGCTATGGTAACGCGTCTGTCAGCGTTACCGCTGTTACCGCTAGCAGAACTGATCACTCACGGAGTGAAGGCTGCACGGTGCTTCTCGTGCAGCTTTCACGGAGTGAATGCTCCACGGGAAGCAGCGTCTTCCCCCATGCAGCAGTGATGTAGCAGAGCTGCATTTGTTGAACGAGAAAGACAGAAGAGCATGGATCGTGGAGGGCTGACAGGGGGTAATAAAGATGGAGTCTCTAATGTGTCTGTGTATTTATTTCTATTAAAGTATTTTTTCTCTGTGTGGTGTCTTTTTTTTAACCCTTTATTGGAGATTCTTAATGGCCGGGTCAAACGTGCCTGACATTAAGAATCTCTGGCTTAATACTGGCTAGTAAAACAAAGCCAGTATTAACTCATGATTACCCAACAAGCCACCCGGCTCCAGGGCTGTTGGAAGAGTTGGATACAGCGCCAGATGATGGCGCTTCTATGAGAGCGCCATTTTCTGGGACGGCTGCGGACTGAAATTCGCAGCAGAGGTGCCCAGAAACCTCGGGCTAACCTGTGCTGCGGATTCCAATCCCCAGCTGCCTAGTTGTACCTGGCTGGACACAAAAATGGGGCGAAGCCCACGTCATTTGTTTTTTAATTATTTCATGAAATAAGTGAAATAATTAACAAAAACGGGCTTCCCTATATTTTTGGTTCCCAGCCGGGTACAAATAGGCAACTGGGGGTTGGAGGCAGCCCGTGGCTGCCTGCTGTACCTGGCTAGCATACAAAAATATGGCGAAGCCCACGTCATTTTTTTGGTGGGCAAAAAACTTCTGCATACAGTCCTGGATGGAGTATGCTGAGCCTTGTAGTTCTGCAGCTGCTGTCTGCTCTTCTCCATACAGACAGACAGCAGCTGCAGAACTACAAGGCTCAGCATACTCCATCCAGGACTGTATGCAGAAGTTTTTTGCCCCCTGAAAAAATTATGTGGGCTTCGCCATATTTTTGTATACTAGCCAGGTACAGCAGGCAGGTACGGCTGCCCCCAACCCCCAGTTGCCTATTTGTACCCGGCTGGGAACCAAAAATAAAGGGAAGCCCTTTTTTTATTATTTCATGAATTTCATGAAATAATTAGAAAACAAATGACGTAGGCTTCGCCCCATTTTTGTGTCCAGCCAGGTACAACTAGGCAGCTGGGGATTGGAATCCGCAGCACAGGTTGGCCTGAGCTTTCTGGGCCCCACTGCTGCGAATTGCAGTCTGCAGCCGCCTCAGAAAATGGCACTTTCATAGAAACGCCATCTTCTGGCGCTGTATCCAACTCTTCCAGCACCTGCCTGCTATACCTGGCTAGCATACAAAAATATGGCGAAGCTCACGTCCTTTTTTTGTAGTTTTTTGGCAAAAAAAATAAAAAATGCTTCCCTGGATTTTCCATTGCCAGTGAAGGTAACACCAAGCAGTGGGGGTTAGCAGCCAGTAGCTGCTTGGATTACCCTTAGCTAGCAATACCAAAAATGCAGCGGGAGCCCATATATATTTTTTTTAATTATTTATTTAAATAACTAAAAACAAAATGGGCTTCCCTGTATTTTGATTGCTGGACATCACAGTGCTGTAAAAATAAATCTTTAAAAAAATGACGTAGCGCTCCACGGTATTTTTGATTCTCAGCGCAGATAAAGCAGACAGCTATGGGTTGCCACCCCCATCTGTCTGCCGTTACCTTGGTTGGCAATCAAAATACAGGGAAGCCCATTAATTTTTTCTATTTAAAAAATAGTTAAAAAAAAAATGACGTTGGGTCCCCCATTTTTGATAGCCAGCTAGGGTAAAGCAGACGGCTGTAGCCTGAAAACCACAGCTGGCAGCTTTACCGTGGTTGGGGATCCAATGTGGAGGTCCCCTCAGGCTCTTTTTTATAATTATTTTATAAATATTAATAATTACACAATAAAAGTAGGGTCCCCCCCAAATTGGATCACCAGCCAAGGTAAAGCGGACAGCTGTGGTCTGGTATTCTCAGGGTGGGAAGGTCCATAGTTATTGGGCCTTCACAGCCTAAAAATAGCAGGCCGCAGGCACCCCAGACGTGGCAAATCCACTAGATGCGCCAATCCTGGCGCTTCACCCCAGCTCATCCCGTGCCCTGGTGCAGTGGCAAACGGGGTAATAAATCAGGTTGATACTAGCTGTAAAGTCACCTGAGATCAAGCCCAGCAGTTTGTGATGTCATGGCGTCTATTAGATACCCTTCATCATAAACTGTCAGTACTAATAAAAAAAAAAATCGACAAAAGAAATTTATTTGAAAAAACAGTCCCCAAAACATTTCCTCTTTCACCAATTTATTGTAAGAAAAATAAAGGGGTCCCACGACGACTCTGGACCGTCTAGAATATGGGGGGGAGACAAGACACTCAGGGAACGTATCCCCCATTTTCTAGGAGTGCGGACCCTTCATGTGAGGAGTGTGGGTGCAATGAATCTGCACTCACTCTCCCCGGGTCCACAGCAGCAGAGTCCATGTCGTAATGGTTGCTACCAAAGCTGCAATGCCCTGCTCATGAGGTAAGGGCATGCCTAATCAGGAGAACTACTGTAGAGGAAGCTCTGCTCACTGGTATATAGGTGCTCAGAGGTAATAATAGATAAAATTAGTGAGTAACCTCGGCACTCTAAATCTCCCAGACTAAGTCAGTAAGTCACAACGGATAGTAATGCAAAATCACTCTTTATTGGTTCGTATTAAGAAAAAAAAAATTTTCATAAGCATATATGTTTTTGTCCAAAACAAGTTACAAATGACGTTTCGGCCTGAGCCTTCGTCAGATTGGACTTATCTGCATGTAATCATGAAAAATGACAATAATCAGTATCACATAAGAGTGAGAGAACAATAACATAAACTCGAACAATGTAGAGGTACAATTGGGATGCAGCAAAAAAATTGCAACACAGCAAGAAGTGAAACACATGATACAAATGTCATAATACAGTACAAGGACAATATAGTAATGACAAATATGGGGTCAGAGTAGGCTTAGACAGCTCTGGTACGAAAGAGATGTCAATCATAAAGTAACATGTGCAGTAGGTGTAGAGCTACACTATGCATGGCAGAGCTAATGGGTAGACCGACCATAGAAAAAGAATGGAGAAAAAGTGGAGAAAAAGTGGAGAAAAAGTGGAGAAAAAATGGAGAAAAAAATGGAGAAAAAGTGGAGAAAAAGTGGAGAAAAAATGGAGAAAAAGTGGAGAAAAAGTGGAGAAAAAGTGGAGAAAAAGTGGAGAAAAAGTGGAGAAAAAATGGAGAAAAAGTGGAGAAAAAATGGAGAAAAAATGGAGAAAAAGTGGAGAAAAAGTGGAGAAAAAATGGAGAAGAAGTGGAGAAAAAGTGGAGAAAAAATGGAGAAAAAGTGGAGAAAAAGTGGAGAAAAAGTGGAGAAAAAGTGGAGAAAAAGTTTGAGAAAAAGTGGAGAAAAAATGGAGAAAAGTGGAGAAAAAATGGAGAAAAAGTGGAGAAAAAGTGGAGAAAAAGTGGAGAAAAAGTGGAGAAAAAGTGGAGAAAAAATGGAGAAAAAGTTTGAGAAAAAGTGGAGAAAAAGTGGAGAAAAAATGGAGAAAAAGTGGAGAAAAAGTGGAGAAAAAGTGGAGAAAAAGTGGAGAAAAAGTGGAGAAAAAATGGAGAAAAAGTTTGAGAAAAAGTGGAGAAAAAGTGTAGAAAAAGTGGAGAAAAAGTGGAGAAAAAGTGGAGAAAAAATGGAGAAAAAGTGGAGAAAAAGTGGAGAAGAAGTGGAGAAGAAGTGTTTGTTCATGCCAGATGGGAGATAAATAATTTTTTACCGGCGCTGTCATTTACTGTAACGTGATCATCGGTGTACGGTGTATACCTGTGATCACGTGAGCGGGGACCGGAAAAACCGTCCTGAATCGTGATCTCCAGGGTCTCAGCTAGCCCTGAAACCACGGAGATTTTCTGACGCCAGGGGGCGTTATTCACTTATTTCTGCCTGCTGTTTATAATTGGCAGATCAGAATAAGGCTACATTAACACGACCGATCCATTTTTGCGGTCTGCAAAAAACAGTCCGTTTTTTTTCAAGGATGCATCCGTGTGGCATCCGTTTCCGTTCAGTAGACAGTCCGTATGTCATCTGTTTGTCATCCGTGTGCCTTCCGTTTTTTTGTGTACTGCAAAAAAACTGAAGGAGGGTAAATGCATAAATTTACCCAGGATCCATAGCTTCATCCTACATGAGGCGGTCACATGTTCACTCCAGTGCCATTTTCTACTGCTTTTCACAGCGTAGAGCGCTCTGGTGATTTTCTTTTGCTTGTGCACTTCATAACAATCTTTTCTGTCATTATAATGGCAGAAAGACATATAATGTCCCACTCTCCTGCATTTTGTAATTTTGCACCCTTTGGTGCCTTTCATGTGGCACTAAGAGGTGCTTAGCTTCGTATTTAGCCAAAAAAATGAAAAAAAAAATGACGTAGGGTTCTCCCTAGTTTTGTAGCCAGCTAGGGTAAAGCAGATGGCTGCAGCCTGCAGACCACAGCTGGCAACCTCACCTTGGCTGGTAATCCAAAACTGAGGGCACCCCACGCTATTATTTTAAATTAAATAAATAATTACAAAAAAAAAACACGTAGGGGTCCCCCCAAAATTGGATCACCAGCCAAGGTAAAGCAGACAGCTGGGGACTGATATTCTCAGACTAGGGAGGTCCATGGTTATTGGACTCTCCCCAGCCTAAAAATAGCAGGCCGCAGCCGCCCCAGAAGTGGCGCATCCATTAGATGCGCCAATCCTGGTGCTTCGCCCCAGCTCAGCCCGCGCCCTGGTGCGGTGGCAAACGGGGTAATATATGGGGTTAATACCAGATGTGTAATGTCACCTGGCATCAAGCCCTGGGGTTGGTGAGGTCAGGCGTCTTATCAGATACCCGACATCACCAACCCAGTCAGTAATAAAAAAAAATAGACGACAAACACATTTTTATTTGAAAAAACACTCCCCAAAACATTCCCTCTTTAACCAATTTATTAGAAAGAAAAACAAATCCAGGTCTGGTGTAATCCAAGGGGTTGCCATGACGATCCACACTGTCCCAGTCAATGAAGAGCAGGATGTTCCCCATTGGCTGGGAGAGCAATGCAGTGACCTGAGCTAACATCAATAGGTCAGCCCAGGTCACTGTAGGGCATGACAAGTGCTGCTGTCAGCGAGGTACATTACCTGCGCTGATCTCCTGCACTGCTGACAGCACCTGTCACTGAGTTCAATGACCGCCGCCTTCACAGCCAAGTATCGCGAGAGGCCCGTGACGTCACCGCTAGTCAGTCTCGGGTCGGAAGCGAGAGAAGGTGATGTGACAAGCGGCGGCCATGGAGGACAGTGACAGTGCTGAGGTCGGGATGGCGGGACTTCATCACCGCAGGTAAGCCGAGCGGGACCATGTGTGCAGAGTGTGTGTGTGTGTGTGTGTGTGTGTGTATATGCCGCGGGCAGGAGGGGGCGGAGCGAGCTGAGCGGGGAAGTGTGGGCTTCCTGCACGTAACTAGGATAAACATCGGGTTGATAACCAAAGCGCTTTGGTTGGATACCCGATGTTTATCTTGGTTACCAGCTTGTGGCAGGCTGCCAGCGATGACTCCTGCACACTGTAGCTGTAAAAAGCCCTGCTTTTTGCTGCTTGAACCGTTCTCGAACGTATCTAGAACTATCGAGCTTTAGCTAAAAGCTCGAGTTCTAGTTCGATCTAGAACAGCCCCCAAAATCACTCGAGCTGCGAACTGGAGAACCTCGAACCGTGCTCAACTCTATTCAACATATCGGATTGGTGGAACCCCTGCAGTAGACCTCTGAGATCTTCTAAGATCTTGACTATCAGGCCAGGCTTGGCTAGCTTCCGGAGGAACACTTGCTGGGGGAGCCGCAGTGGAATCTTGGCTGGTCTCTTCTTCCCGTGGCGGTAGTGCCTCATCCATGGGATCTCCGTTTCCGGAAGGCTGAGGGTCCCCCCCTGCATCGGGTACTGCCCACCAGTCATCATCGACTTCACACACGGCATGGTCGCAACATATTTCTGTGTAGTACTCTAGGGCTGGACGCTCCATTCTCAATTTGCACCTTGTAGACCGGGCCGTCAGCATACACCCGTTCGATTACTCTGTAGGGTTGAACTTCCCATCTTTCACTCAGTTTACCCTTGGGGCGTTTCTCTCTGACTAACACTCGATCTCCAGGTTGAAGCGGTATCTCTTGAATTGGTTTAGGGCTCATATGTTCTTTCTTCTGTAGCTGTCGACAAGCCAACCGACGTATCGTCTGTAATCGTTGTCGATGTTCTTTCACCCACGAAGTGACACTTCGTTCCATGAAATCCTCTGGCTGCTCCACATTCAGCTCAATGATTTCTCGCCCAACTCTTCCAAACAGCAGTAGATATGGGGTGTAACCTGTAGTGGAGTGAACTATGTTATTGTAGGCCCAGACCAGTTCTGCCAGGTAATCAGGCCAACATGCCTTCTTATCTTCCTCTAATGTTCTCAGCATTTGAAGTAGAGTTCGGTTGAAGCGTTCACATGCTCCATCGCCTTGGGGGTGGTAAGGTGTAGTCCGAGATCGCTCGATGCCATACATACGACATAATTCCTCCATCACCTTGCCTTGAAAACATGCACCTTAATCGGAATGGATCCGCTTCGGGCATCCATACACCCGGATGAAGCCTTGACAGATGGCCCGTGCCGCCGACTCAGTAGTCTGATCTCTAGTCGGGGTGACTACAGCGAACTTGGAGAAATGGTCGGTCATAACCAAACAGTATTGTAGTCCCCGCGCGGAGTGTCCCATGAGGAGATAATCAATCATCAACAGTTCTAGCGGTTCTTTGGTCTGTATGGTCTGAATGGGTGCCCTTTGTTCGGTGCTTTTAATGAGGTTGCATACTCGACATTGCCGGCAAACGTCTTCCACCACAGACTCCAACCTGGGGCAGTACACGTACTGCTGTAACCATTGGTAGGTCTTTGCAGGTTCGAAGTGGGCGCCAAACTCGTGAGCTTCCTTGGCTACCTCTTGAGCCATTTTTCCGGAGATGACCACCTGCCATCTTGCCTCTATATCTTTTGGCTGTTGTCTCTTACGATTAGAGATGAGCGAACCGGTCGTGGTTCGGCTCGAGTTCGGTTCGTCGAACGGAGGTCTCGATCGAGTTCAGTTCGGCGAACGTTCGACGAACCGAACTCGAACCGCATAGGAAACAATGGCAGGCAATCACAAACACATAAAAACACCTAGAAAACACCCTCCAAGGTGTCCAAAAGGTGACAAACAACTCACAACACAACAGAAACACATGGGAAAGTGACAAAGACATACTCATGCAAAAACAAAAGAGCTGGACAAGGAAAAAGAGGAGGAGACACAGATATAGGCGTGGCACGCCCTTCTAAAATCATGTAAAACACCACAGGGTGACTCCAAGCGGAGTTCTCCCTTTTTTCCAAAAATTGGGCCACACACACACCCACCACTTCAGTGGCAGCACTTGTGCCCCAGTTGTACACTTCCCAGCTAGATTTTCATCAAGCACATTCAAAAATACGCCATCCTTTTCCGTCCTCAGGATTGCATCGGGGTAGGCAGCAAAGTCTTTGCTGAACCATGACTTGTTCATCTTGGCTCCTTTTAAAAAACACAGCAAGCAAGGGTTACTCCAAGCGGAGGCTCCCTTTTTTTTCCAAAAATTGGGCCCCACACACACCCACCTCTTCAGTAGTGGCAGCAGTTGTGCCCCAGCTGTACACTTCACAGCTAGATTTGCATCAACCACATTCAAAAATACGCCATCCTTAACCGTCCCCAGGATGACACCGGAGTAGGTAGCTAAGTCTTTCTTGATCCCAGCTCTGTGCATCTTGGATCATTTTTAAAAACAATGTAAGCAAGGGTTACTCCAAGTGGAGTCTCCCTTTTTTTCCAAAAATTGGGCCCCACACACACCCACCCCTTCAGTGGCAGCAGTTGTGCCCCAGTTGTACACTTCACAGCTAGATTTGCATCGAGCACATTCAAAAATACGCCATCCTTAACCGTCCCCAGGATGACACCGGGGTAGGTAGCTAAGTCTTTCCTGATACCAGCTCTGTTCATCTTGGATCATTTTTAAAAACAATGTAAGCAAGGGTTACTCCAAGCGGAGTCTCCCTTTTTTTCCAAAAATTGGGCCCCACACACACCAACCCCTTCAGTGGCAGCAGTTGTGCCCCAGTTGTACACTTCACAGCTAGATTTGCATCAAGCACATTCAAAAATACGCCATTCTTTACCGTCCCCAGGATGACCCCGGGGTAGGTAGCAAAGTCTTTCCTGATTCCAGCTCTGTGCATCTTGGATCATTTTTAAAAACAATGTAAGCAAGGGTTACTCCAAGCGGAGTCTCCCTTTTTTTCTAAAAATTGGGCCCCACACACACCAACCCCTTCAGTGGCAGCAGTTGTGCCCCAGTTGTACACTTCACAGCTAGATTTGCATCAAGCACATTCAAAAATACGCCATCCTTAACCGTCCCCAGGATGACACCGGGGTAGGTAGCTAAGTCTTTCCTGATACCAGCTCTGTTCATCTTGGATCATTTTTAAAAACAATGTAAGCAAGGGTTACTCCAAGCGGAGTCTCCCTTTTTTTCCAAAAATTGGGCCCCACACACACCCACCCCTTCAGTGGCAGCAGTTGTGCCCCAGTTATACACTTCACAGCTAGATTTGCATCAAGCACATTCAAAAATACGCCATTCTTAACCGTCCCCAGGATGACCCCGGGGTAGGTAGCAAAGTCTTTCCTGATCCCAGCTCTGTGCATCTTGGATCATTTTTAAAAACAATGTAAGCAAGGGTTACTCCAAGCGGAGTCTCCATTTTTTTCCAAAAATTGGGCCCCACACACACCAACCCCTTCAGTGGCAGCAGTTGTGCCCCAGTTGTACACTTCACAGCTAGATTTGCATCAAGCACATTCAAAAATACGCCATCCTTAACCGTCCCCAGGATGACACCGGGGTAGGTAGCTAAGTCTTTCCTGATACCAGCTCTGTTCATCTTGGATCATTTTTAAAAACAATGTAAGCAAGGGTTACTCCAAGCGGAGTCTCCCTTTTTTTCCAAAAATTGGGCCCCACACACACCCACCCCTTCAGTGGCAGCAGTTGTGCCCCAGTTATACACTTCACAGCTAGATTTGCATCAAGCACATTCAAAAATACGCCATTCTTAACCGTCCCCAGGATGACCCCGGGGTAGGTAGCAAAGTCTTTCCTGATCCCAGCTCTGTGCATCTTGGATCATTTTTAAAAACAATGTAAGCAAGGGTTACTCCAAGCGGAGTCTCCCTTTTTTTCCAAAAATTGGGCCCCACACACACCAACCCCTTCAGTGGCAGCAGTTGTGCCCCAGTTGTACACTTCACAGCTAGATTTGCATCAAGCACATTAAAAAATACGCCATCCTTAACCGTCCCCAGGATGACACAAGGGGTAGGTAGCTAAGTCTTTACTGATACCAGCTCTGTTCATCTTGGATCATTTTTAAAAACAATGTAAGCAAGGGTTACTGCCAGCGGAGTCTCCCTTTTTTTCCAAAAATTGGGCCCCACACACACCCATTCCTTCAGTGGCAGCAGTTGTGCCCCAGTTGTACACTTCACAGCTAGATTTGCATCAAGCACATTAAAAAATACGCCATCCTTAACCGTCCCCAGGATGACACCGGGGTAGGTAGCTAAGTCTTTCCTGATACCAGCTCTGTTCATCTTGGATCATTTTTAAAAACAATGTAAGCAAGGGTTACTCCAAGCGGAGTCTCCCTTTTTCTCCAAAAATTGGGCCCCACACACAACCACCCCTTCAGTGGAAGCAGTTGTGCCCCAGTTGTACACTTCACAGCTAGATTTGCATCAAGCACATTCAAAAATACGCCATTCTTAACCGTCCCCAGGATGACCCCGGGGTAGGTAGCAAAGTCTTTAATGATCCCAGCTCTGTGCATCTTGGATCATTTTTAAAAACAATGTAAGCAAGGGTTACTCCAAGCGGAGTCTCCCTTTTTTTCCAAAAATTGGGCCCCACACACACCCACCCCTGCAGTGGCAGCAGTTGTGCCCCAGTTGTACACTTCACAGCTAGATTTGCATCAAGCACATTCAAAAATACGCCATCCTTAACCGTCCCCAGGATGACACCGGGGTAGGTAGCTAAATCTTTCCTGACACCAGCTCTGTTCATCTTGGATCATTTTTAAAAACAATGTAAGCAAGGGTTACTCCAAGCGGAGTCTCCCTTTTTTCCAAAAATTAGGCCACACAGACACCCCATCAGTGGCAGCACTTGTGCCCCAGTTGTACACTTCACAGCTAGATTTGCATCAAGCACATTCAAAAATACGCCATCCTTAACCGTCCCGAGGATGACACCGGGGTAGGTAGCTAAGTCTTTCCTGATCCCAGCTCTGTTCATCTTGGATCATTTTTAAAAACAATGTAAGCAAAGGTTACTCCAAGCGGAGTCTCCCTTTTTTTCCAAAAATTGGGCCCCACACACACCCACCCCTTCAGTGGCAGCAGTTGTGCCCCAGTTGTACACTTCACAGCTAGATTTGCATCAAGCACATTCAAAAATACGCCATTCTTAACCGTCCCCAGGATGACCCCGGGGTAGGTAGCAAAGTCTTTCCTGATCCAAGCTCTGTGCATCTTGGATCATTTTTAAAAACAATGTAAGCAAGGGTTACTCCAAGCGAAGTCTCCCTTTTTTCCAAAAATTGGGCCACACAGACACCCCATCAGTGGCAGCACTTGTGCCCCAGTTGTCCACTTCACAGCTAGATTTGCATCAAGCACATTCAAAAATACACCATCCTTAACCGTCCCCAGGATATCACCGGGGTAGGTAGCAAAGTCTTTCCTGATCCCAGCTCTGTGCATCTTGGATCATTTTTAAAAACAATGTAAGCAAGGGTTACTCCAAGCGGAGTCTCCCTTTTTTCAAAAAATTGGGCCACACAGACACCCCATCAGTGGCAGCACTTGTGCCGTAGTTGCAAACAGGATGTTTTGACTTGCATCAAGCACATTCCAAATCCACAAGCATTTACTCTCCACAGGATGACACAGGGGTAGTAAATTCCTTGTGGACCCATGACTTGTTCATTTTGATGAACGTTAGTCTGTCCACATTGTCACTGGACAGACGCGAGCACTTATCTGTCAGCACACACCCAGCAGCACTGAAGACACGTTCAGAGACAACGCTGGCAGCTGGACACGACAAAATCTCCAAGGCGTAAGTTGAGAGCTCTGGCCACTTTTCAAGATTTGAAGCCCAAAATGAGCAAGGCTCCATTTGCAAAGTCATGGCATCAATGTTCATTTGGAGATACTCCTGTATCATCCTTTCCAGCCGTTGACTATGTGTCAGACTTGTTGTCTCTGGTGGCCTTGCAAAGGACGGTCTAAAAAAATTATGAAAAGATTCCATAAAATTGCTGTTACCAGCACCAGATACGTTGCTACTGGTACGGGTAGACTGTTGAAGATGACGAGACCGTCCCATGTTTGTCAAGTTACAACTGGGAGATTCACTCCCTGCACCTGCATGGTTGTTTGGTGGAAAAGCCAAGCTAAGATCGAGTAACAGCTTCTGCTGATACTCCTGCATACGTGCGTCCCTTTCTATGGCTGGAATTATGTCACAAAATTTGGACTTGTACCGGGGATCTAATAGTGTGGCAAGCCAGTAGTCATCATCACTTCTAATTTTGACAATACGAGGGTCATGTTGGAGGTAGGGCAGCAAGAAGGCGCTCATGTGTCTTGCGCAGCCATGCAGACCAAGTCCACGCTGTGTTTGTGGCATAGAGGTGCTAACCGTTCTTTCTTCCTCTGACATCTCCCCCCAACCTCTTTCAACTGAAATTTGACCAAGGTCTCCCTCATCCGCTGAGTCTTCCATGTCCATGGACAGTTCGTCCTCCATTTCTTCATGTTCTCTTGCACCTTCCTCAACATTTCGCCTGTTACCATGCGCCCTTGTGGATCCCTGTCCCCCATGGTCCCATATCTGCCGCGTTGGTGATGATGAACGTCTGGACCTTGGTGATGTTGTTGTGTCTTGCGCATATGAATCCTCCTGTAGTTCCTCCCCTTCCTGTTGTCTCACACCCTGACTCCGAATAGTGTTTAGCGTGTGCTCCAGCATGTAAATGACTGGAATTGTCATGCTGATAATGGCATTGTCAGCGCTAAACATATTCGTCGCCATGTCGAAACTGTGCAGAAGGGTGCATAGGTCCTTGATCTGAGACCACTCCATCAGGGTGATCTGCCCCACCTCTGCATCTCGTTGGCCCAGGCTATACGTCATGACGTATTGCACCAGGGCTCGGCGGTGCTGCCACAGTCGCTGTAACATGTGGAGAGTCGAATTCCAGCGTTTCGGCAAATCGCATTTCAGGTGATGAACCGGCAGGCCGAAAGACTTCTGGAGCGATGCAAGTCGCTCAGCTGCGGCGGTTGAACGGCGGAAGTGAGCAGACAGTTTTCGTGCCCTGGTCAGAAGGCCATCTAGGCCGGGATAGTGTGTTAAAAATTGCTGGACAACAAGGTTCAACACGTGAGCCATACAAGGCACGTGTGTCACCTTGCCCAGGCGAAGGGACGCACCCAGGTTTGCAGCATTGTCGCACATGGCCTTACCAGTATGCAGGTTGAGTGGAGACAACCATTTATTAAACTCAGTCTCCAGAGCTGCCCACAACTCAGCCGCTGTGTGACTCCTATTTCCAAGACATGTCAAGCTAAAGACTGCCTGATGCCGTTGCGCTCTGCTGCCAGCATAGTAATGAGGCGTGCGTGATTCCTTCTGCGCAGTGCGAACGCTGGTGGCCTGACCAGGCAGGCTTGGGGCGGAGGTGGAGGACCCAGATGAGGTGGAGGAGGCAGAAGCAGTGGCGGAACTTGGACAGACAGAGGATTGACACACAAGTCGTGGGGATGGCAAGACTTGTGCAGCAGACCCTTCACCAACTATCACCATAGTTACCCAGTGCCCAGTCAGCGACATGTAACGTCCCTGTCCATGCTTACTGGTCCAAGTATCGGTGGTGAAATGCACCCATTGACACACAGAGTTTCTCAAGGAAGCAGTGATGTTGTGTGCGACATGCTGGTGTAGCGCGGGCACACCTTTCTTAGAGAAGTGGTGGCGACTGGGCATCTGGTACTGGGGCACAGCGACAGACATAAGGTCTCTATAATCCTGTGTGTCCACCAGGCGGAAAGGCAGCATTTCGGTAGCCAAGAGCTTACAGAGGGATAAAGTCAACCTCTTAGCTTTGTCATGGGTCACAGGAAATGGCCTTTTATTTGTCCACATCTGAGGGACAGAGATCTGGCTGCTGTGTGTAGACGGTGTTGAGTAGGGTGTCCCTGGAAAAATGCAGCTTTGTGAGGAAAGTGAAGGAGTAGACATGATGTCGCCTTCATCCAACGTTGGTGCTATCGATGTCTGAGAGAGCTGTACACACGTACTTGTTTCCCCTTCCAAACCAACTGACGACCTACCAAGCAAACTGCCTGTTGCGGTTACAGTGGTGGAAGTTGTGCGTGGAAAACCAGGTGTGACAGCTGTCCCCACAGTCCTAGAAGATGAAGAGCGCGCGGATGCACTGGAAGGGGCAGGCGGTGGATGGTTCGCTCCACTAGGCCGCATTGCAGCACGGTGAGCTTCCCACTGGGACATATGATATTTATTCATGTGACGATTCATGGAAGACGTTGTCAAACTGCTGAGGTTTTGCCCTCTACTAACAGAATCATGACAAATTTTACAGATCACATAATTTGGGCGATCTTTTGCTATGTCAAAAAAGGACCAGGCTAGGCAAGGCTTAGAGGGCATGCGACCTGCTGATCCACCCCGACTAGTGCTCAGAGGCACAGTGGTGGCTGAGGATGCAGTTGTAGACGTGCTACCAGTACTCCGACTCTGTCCAGGAAGGCGCAAGGTAACTTCGTCGTCAGTTGCATCCTCCTCCACCGTCTCTGTTGACCTCCTCGAGGGCCTGACTCTGGGTTGACAGTAGGTGGGATCTAGAACTTCCTCATCAATTGTTGTGTTTGCACTCCCCTCACCCTCAGACCGAGCCTCTTCTTGCCCTGACCGAATATTTAAGTTGTCATCCCAATCTGGTATCTGCGTCTCATCGTCATCAGTATGTTCCTCATTATCTATTACCACAGGTGTTTAACTTTGTGAATAAGGGTCAACATTATGCTCAGAAACTTGGTCATCACGGCCTGAATCTGAGTCACAAAGGTTCTGGGCATCACTGCAGACCATTTCCTGGTCTGTACTCACTGTAGCTTGGGAGAAGACCTCTGATTCCCAGGCTATAGTGTGACTGAACAGCTCTGCAGACTCAGCCATCTCAGTTCCACCATACTGTGCAGGGTGGATGGAGACTTCAGAGCTGTGAGAATGCAAGTGTGATTGGGCTGACAACTCAGAGGACTGGTGTTTTTTGGATGCAGTAGTTGAGGTGGCGGAGAGGGCACTTGTTGAACCACTTGAGATCCATTCAAGCATTTTCCTTTTTTGGCCATCATCTACCTTTGTTCCAGTTGTTCGTGTCCGTAAAAAAGGGAGCACATCGGATTGTCCACGGTAAGTAGTAGACATCTTACTTTTGCTGGCAGATGGTCTATCTTCAGCAGATGTTAATGGAGCTTTGCCACCTTCCCCACGGACAAACCCTTTTTTTCCTTTTACCTCTTCCCCTTTCCACCAGCATCTGTCATTTTGCCACTCATTTTGATTGCGACAAGATTGTGCACTTAAAATGTGGTAGTAAAAATTGAGAGGTGGTGTACATTTCAGCGGTGGTCTAGCTTTATTAACAGCAGAATAAACAACAATAATTATCCCTGACAATGCAACTACGGCCCTTAAACTGGCAGCAGTGTTTGCTAGTATAATGGCTTAGTAACAATGAGTTTGAGTGTGCAATGCAAGCAGACGTGCTGCAAATATCTTTACTCTTATCTTAAAAAATAAAAGAAAATATCTTTTATCAGGGGGATGAGCTGTGTTGCTTTTACGCCAAACATATCATTTGGCATTGTGCCCAAAAAGTTTGATTTTGGTTTCATCTGAGTAGTGCACCTTCTTCCACATGTTTGGTGTGTCTCCCAGGTGGTTTGTGGCAAACTTTAAAGAACACTTTTTATGGATATCTTTGAGAAACGGCTGTCTCCTTGCCACTCTTCCATAAAAGCCAGATTTGTGCAGTATACGACTGATTGTTGTCCTATGGACAGACTCTCCCACCTCAGCTGTAGATCTCTGCAGTTCATCTAGAGTGATCATGGGCCTCTTGGCTGCATCTCTGATCAGTCTTCTTGTTTGACATGAAATTTTTGAGGGACGGCCGGGTCTTAGTAGATTTGCAGTGGTATGATACCCCTTCCATTTTAAATATGATCGCTTTTACAGTGCTTCTTGGGATGTTTAAAGTTTTGGAAATCTTTTTGTAACCAAATCCGGTTTTAAACTTCTCCACAACAGTATCACAGACCTGCCTGTTGTGTTCCTTGGTCTTCATGATGCTCTCAGTGCTTTAAACAGAACACTGAGAAAATCACAGAGCAGGTGCATTTATACGGAGACTTTATTACACACATGTGGCTTATATTTATCATCATCAGTCATTTAGGACAACATTGGATCATTCAGAGATTCTCAATGAACTTCTGGAGTGAGTCTGCTGCACTGAAAGTAAAGGGGCCGAATAATATTGCACGCCCCAATTTTCAGCTTTTTATTTTTTACAAAAATTTAAAATAAGCAATAAATATCATTGTGTCCCACTTGTTGTTGATTCTTCACCATAAAATTTTAATTTTTTATCTTTCTGTTTGAAGCCTGAATGTGGGAAAAGGTTGAAAAATTCAAGGGGGCCGAATACTTTCGCAAGGCACTGTATATGGGGCTCTGTAGGCCTCACCAGATATATAGGGCTCTGCAGGCCCCACATAGCAATCTGCACCCCCCCACATGGCGCTCTGCAACCCCACATTGGGCTCTGCACCCCCCGACACACACATTGCAGGAGGTCCGGTGGCAGCCACTGCCAGGCCCCTCCCCCAGCTTACGGGCCGCACAGCAGTGGCTGGGAGGTTGCATGGAGAGTACAAAATGTGAGGAGTGTGCGGGGGAAGGGGAAGGGGACTCCGGCGCACTGTACCTGCCCAGTTGGGTGGCTACATGACGTTGGCTGTGATGCCCGTCTACATGGGGAGCATAAGCTCCTCCCCCTAACAACATGACATCACACGAAGCAGCAAAATTCCATCAGGAGCAGTTCTGAGTCTGGGGAGAGGAGCTGACAGCAGGGCAGGTAGGTAGTTTCTATCTACAGTTATTAAACTTGGGGTTATTTAGTTTGGAAAAACAAAGGCTTAGGGGGGATCTAATCACAATGTATAAACATATGAGGGGACAGTACAGAGACCTTTCCAAAGATCTCTCTACACCTAGGCCTACGACTGGAACACGGGGCATCTGCTACGTCTTGAGGAAAGAAGGTTTAATCATAATCACAGACGAGGATTCTTTACTGTACGAGCAGTGAGACTATGGAGCTCTCTGCCACATGATGTTGTAATGAGTGATTCACTACTAACATTTAAGCAGAGCCTGGACGCTCTTCTTGAAAAATATAATATTACCAGTTATGTATATTAGATTTTATGACAGGGTGTTGATCCAGGGAACTAGTCTGATTGCCGTATGTGGAGTCAGGAAGGAATTTTTTTCCCCATTGGAGCTTATTTGACACATTGGGGTTTTTTTGCCTTCCTCTGGATCAACATGTTAGGCTATGGGTTGAACTAGATGGACTTAGAATCTCCCTTCAACCTTAAAAACTATGATAGAACCCCTTTAATAAATAGGGTCCTCTATGGGCATCCATTGTAGGATTATGGTTATATAATGCTGTATACCAAAATTGAGGAGAAAGAATTACTGTACAAACGGGATCAACCAGTGGACAGAATAAAATATAAATAAATGTTATTGGTACAAAAAGTTTATGCATACACAAAATTAACACACAAGAAAGTGATTAATTAAAAACAATTAAAAAGTCAAATGGACTATCACAAAACACCCCATGTCTGAACCCATGATGGGGTACTAGTACAGAGATCCTTATTCACAATACATCTGGCACCACCATCTAGACCCCAATTCCTAAGCCCAGCTAAATGATAGCGAAAAAGACCCTATAATAAGGGAAAATATAGCAAAACCAGTACAACACTAAATACATATGGACCACATCCAAATCAGACATATCCAAAAAAGATATATAAACATGCTACCAAAGATCGTATAATACAACCTGCTGGGAGACAAAGAGAGGTAGAAGGTATAAAAGCCAAGAATCAATGCATACATGCGGTGTTGCCCCAGGCGTATCGCCACTGGATGTGGCTTCCTCATGGGCCAGAAGAAGAATGAGCAAGATAGTCACAACTCCAGTGCATTATATACAAGATTCTAGGAACTTACCAGCTGTGACTAATAATACTGCAGCGCAATCAGGTGTCTGGGGAACCTGGAAGGAGCATGTCAGAGATCACTGGGTATGCTCATATGATGAAAAGAGACACTTAGAATCTAAAGCTGTGTAACACATATGCCCCCAAAAAAAAATCAGGGTTTGCGCGATTAAGATTGAGAGTTTCGGCATCACTATCAGGAAGTACTGCATTAGTGCTCACTGCGCATGCTCATATGAATTAAACTAAGAATGAAATAATGATAAAAACACCCGATTGTCACCAGTATGCACCGCACTCATCCGGGGAGCACATTGACAACCCACATGATAAGCATATTAGTAGTCCACATAATACATAGAATGGTTTGGAAAAAGAGTGCGGTAGAACAACATATCAGGTATGCGTATGTCTGATATCATAGCAACAAAGAAATGCAAATCTAAATCAAAAACTCGGTAGGAAGTCATAGAGACATACTGTGCATGCTCATATGAGCTGAACTACAGGTGATATAGTAGTCGCTATCACCCGGTTGTTGCCAATACATGCGGCATACTTCAAGGGAGCATATTAGTAGCCCACATAATACATAGACGGGTTTAAAAGGATAATGCGGCAGCGCAGCCTATTAGGGTCGCGCATATCCGGTATAGTAGCTACACAGATGAACGAATCAAAATCTGGTCATCAGTCATAGAGACATACTGTACATACCCCAAATAATTGAATACGCGCATTTACAGCAAAGTGGCATCAGAGCATAATGTTTTCATTCAAGACTATTTGTACACCTGAAAATACAGCAGTATATAAATACTGAATACTCATTAGTGGAGCAATATCTATTTAGTAGAAATACCCATATACCAGATTTATATTGTACAGCGCACAATAGGCATAGTGCATATATTGCATATATCTTGGGGGGCGCATCCTGATTTAGAACTACATACCCAAAGTGTGTATATAGTGGATGAAGGGCGACGAAAATTGTAGATCCAATTTATTTTATTTATACCCAAAGATATAGGGATATACAGATTGACAACGCTTGCGTCTGGGGTAATACATCAATACCTCTTAATTATCATTTAAGTTGCTCGACTGTAAACATATCAGTGCATAGATCGAATATTTACAACGCATGTAACCTGCAACTATACACACTTGAGGAATATACAATGAAGCCAAAGTATGAGTGTCTAAAAAGACACATCATACGAAGCACATGAAAACGTATATCAAATCCCATGATCAAAATAGAAATTCACCCAAACGTAGTAGTCAGATCTGATATTATCCCTATAACTTATAAGTATCCCCCTGGACTTCCTGACATGGTGCTCCCTATACCAAGAAAAGTATATAATGCTGTATACCATCACGCTTGGATCCTTATTTTAGTTCCATGGTCTATGTTATCTTGCTTTTCAGCAGTCTATTTTTGTTGGGGGTCTTCTATCGTTCCTTACACACAATTGGCTGTAGCCCACTGTATCTGAGGATTATCATCAATAAAGTATTATCACATCATGTTATTTCATATTATTTCCATTCAAGGTACATGTGTTTTAAGAATATATTCTTATTTTTTACCTATGCATCTTATCTTGACTTATGCCAGTCTGGGACTGTCTCATATCCTTTTTTGGGTACTTTTGTCTGTTAGGGTGAACTCTTAACCAGAGATCACTAGTTGCCTACTGCCTTGCCTAATTGGTATAGACCAAGTGCATGCATAAAGAATTCACACCAGACACAGTCGGATATGAAATCTCTTCTTGGTCACAGTAAAAATGGCAGCCAAAGAGAGTGAGAAGAAGCATGCGTCCTCTTGATATAGGCTAGGGGCGTACACATGTTCAGATATGCCCATTTAGTGGGACAGTTCATGGGCTAGCCAATGGGAAGATCCGTGTTGCTGTTGATGGGCAGGTCTGACTTCAGTGAAGTAATCCATGGTGTCATCTGATATGTGGGTTGGTCCTTTAGCTTGACTAGGGATCTTCCCTTATAAGTGGTCTTCTTACATCTGGACATTCCTCACATTCCAGGCAAGGTGTGGAGAAGGGGAAATAGCAGCCATCTTTAAATCTGTGTCATGTGTATGATCTGAAACCTGAATTATGTAAGGCTAATCAACATATTTCCCACAATCCCTTGTCAAGAGGTTAATTAAGTATTTGATGGAAAGGTCCTCCTCAACAGCCCCCCCTAAATACTTTATTAACCTTCTGACCTTACCGTGGTCCTCTAACACATCAGCTCTAATGCTTTAACTGCAACTTTTTTCATTTTGCTATCTACTATACAAGAAATCCTAAGCCTTTGCCCCCGCTCATACAGACTGTTGATCAGAGAGTTGATCACATCCCACACACACAGTTCACAGAGGCACAGGTAATGTCCCAGTCCTTAGAACAGACTATTTAATGCTGAAGAGCTCACCCATATTTTGAGATTAATCGATTAGAAAGAGTAAGGCAATTGCAAGAATAAGCTTCTTACTGTTATGCTGCAGCTTTTAGCATTACCGTTTCTGAAAGACAGTCAACATCTGAGAGTTGTCCGCGTCTTTGAGACTTTTCTACCTGAAAACACCTGATTTTATCACAACTCTAATGGATCTCTTCTTGTCTTGGGTCCATAATCTACCACCAAGAGGCCTTTAACAAGATTTCCCTTACGTATGGATCCGATTACCTTCAGTAACACAGAGTAGCACTTTTACGGCTTCAAATACCAACAAATAAGACAATACCAGTTACCTATAAGTCTATGTTATCCTTAAAAAGTCACTTAAACCCTTAACCCCTTCACCCCCGGCCACTAAAACACCCTAATGACCGGGCCATTTTTTACAATTCTGACCAGTGTCACTTTGACAGGTTATAACTCTGGAACGCTTCAACGGATCCTGGCGATTCTGAGATTGTTTTTTCGTGACATATTGTACTTCATGTCAGTGGTAAATTTAGGCCGATATTTTTTGCGTTTATTTGTGAAAATTTAGGAAATTTGGCGAAAATTTTGAAAATTTCGCAATTTTCAAACTTTGAAAATTTATGCCCATAAATCTGAGAGATATGTCACACAAAATAGTTACTAAATAACATTTCCCACTTGTCTACTTTACACCAGCGCAATTTTCGAAACAATTTTTTTTTCCGTTAGGAAGTTAGAAGGGGTCAAAGGTCATCAGCAAATTCTCATTTTTCCAACAAAATTTACAAAATAATTTTTTTTAGGGACCACATTACATTTGAGGTGACTTTGAGAGGCCTAGGTGACAGAAAATACCCAAAAGTGACCCCATTCTAAAAACTACACCCCTCACACTGCTCAAAACCACATCCAATAAGTTTATTAACCCTTTAGGTGCTTCACAGGAACCAAAGCAATGGGGAAGGAAAAAATGAAAATTTTACTTTTTAACACAAAAATGTTACTTTAGCCATAAAATTTTCATTTTCACAAGGGAGAAAAGAGAAAGTACACAATACAATTTATTGTCATGTTCTCCTGAGTACGCTGATACCCCATATGTGGTAAAAATCAATTGTTTGGGCGCACGGCAGAGCTCGGAAGGGAAGGAGCGCCATTTGAATTTTTGAACGCAAAATTAGCTGCACTCATTAGCGGACGCCATGTCGGGTTTGAAGACCCCCTGAGGTGCCTAACCAATGGAGCTCCCCCACAAGTGACCCCATTTTGGAAACTAGAGCCCTCATATAATTTTTCTAGATGTTTGGTGAGCACTTTGAACCCCTGGGGGCTTCACAGAAGTTTATAGCGTTGAGCCGTGAAAAGAAAAAAAATGTTTTTTACCACAAAACGGTTGCTTCAACTAGGTAGCTTTTTTTTCACAAGGGTAACAGGAAAAAATGCACCATAAAATGTATTGTGCATTTTCTCCTGAGTACGCAGATACCTCATATGTGGTGGAAATCAAATGTTTGGACACACAGCAGTGCTCGGAAGGCAAGGAGCGCCATTTGAATTTTTGAGTGCAAAATTAGCTGCACCTGTTAGCGGACGCCATGTCGGGTTTGAAGACCCCCTGAGGTGCCTAAACAATGGAGCTCCCCCACAAGTGACCCCATTTTGGAAACTAGAGCCCTCAAATAATTGTTCTAGATGTTTGGTGAGCACTTTGAACACCTGGGGGCTTCACAGAAGTTTATAGCGTTGAGCCGTGAAAAGAAAAAAAATTTTTTTTACAACAAAACGGTTGCTTCAACTAGGTAGCTTTTTTTTTCACAAGGGTAACAGGAAAAAATGCACCATAAAATGTATTGTGCATTTTCTCCTGAATACGCAGATACCTCATATGTGGTGGAAATCAAATCTTTGGACACATGGCAGTGCTCGGAAGGCAAGGAGCGCCATTTGAATTTTTGAGTGCAAAATTAGCTGCACTCATTAGCGGACGCCATGTGGGGTATGAAGACCCCCTGAGGTGCCTAAACAATGGAGCTCCCCCACAAGTCACCCCATTTTGGAAACTAGAGCCCTCAAATAATTTTTCTAGATGTTTGGTGAGCATTTTAAACACCTAAGGGCTTCACAGAAGTTTATAGTGTTGAGCCGTGAAAAGAAAAAATTTTTTTTTTACCACAAAACGGTTGCTTCAACTAGGTAGCTTTTTTTTTCACAAGGCTATCAGGAAAAAATGCACCATAAAATGTATTGTGCATTTTCTCCTGAGTACGCAGATACCTCATATGTGGTGGAAAGTAATTGTTTGGGCGCATGGCGGGGCTCAGAAGAGAAGGAGCGCCATTTGACAGCAAAATTGGTTGGAATCATTAGCGGACGCCATGTCACGTTTGGAGACCCCCTATGGTGCCTAAACAGTGGAGATCCCCCACAAGTGACACCATTTTGGAAACTAGAGCCCTCAAATAATTTTTCTAGATTTTTGGTGAGCACTTTGAACACCTGGGGGCTTCACAGAAGTTTATAGAGTTGAGCCGTGAAAAGAAATTTTTTTTTTTTTACCACAAAACGGTTGCTTCAACTAGGTAGCTTTTTTTTCACAAGGGTAACAGGAAAAAATGCACCATAAAACGTATTGTGCAATTTCTCCTGAGTACGCAGATACCTCATATGTGGTGGAAAGTAATTGTTTGGGCGCATGGTGGGGCTCAGAAGAGAAGGAGCGCCATTTGACTTTTCAAACGCACAGACGCAGTGCACTGATCGGCCGCTGCAGGACGCACGGTCGGATGCGATAAAAAAAAGCGTCGGGGATACGTAAAAAAAAAGTCACGCCAAAAATTGACCATGGATGCAGATACGTTATGTGCATCCCTGATCAGCGCTTGGTGGGATGCACGGACGGATGCAATACAAAAAGCGTCGCAAATACGGAAAAAAGTCACGCCAAAAATTGAGCAGGGATGCCGATCCGTTATCTGCATCCCTAATCAGCGCTCGGCGGGACGCACGGATGGATGTGATACAAAAAGCGTCGTGAATACGGAAAAAAGTCACGCCAAAAACTGACCACGGATGCAGATCCGTTATCTGCATCCCTGATCAGCGCTTGGCGGGACGCACGGACGGATGCGATACAAAAAGCGTCGTGAATACGGAAAAAAGTCATGCCAAAAATTGACCATGGATGCCGATCCGTTATCTGCATCCCTGATCAGCGCTTGGCGGGACGCACGGACGGATGCGATACAAAAAGCGTCGGGGATACGGAAAAAAAAGTCACGCCAAAAATTGAGCAGGGATGCCGATCCGTTATCTGCATCCCTGATCAGCGCTTGGCGGGACGCACGGACGGATGCGATACAAAAAGCGTCGGGGATACGGAAAAA
The DNA here is from genome assembly GCF_048569485.1 of Anomaloglossus baeobatrachus. NCBI lineage: Eukaryota > Metazoa > Chordata > Amphibia > Anura > Aromobatidae > Anomaloglossus > Anomaloglossus baeobatrachus. The sequence goes on along the minus strand of NW_027444532.1, from coordinate 15,947 downwards.
AAAGTCACGCCAAAAATTGAGCAGGGATGCCGATCCGTTATCTGCATCCCTGATCAGCGCTTGGCGGGACGCACGGACGGATGCGATACAAAAAGCGTCGGGGATACGGAAAAAAAAATCACGCCAAAAATTGAGCAGGGATGCCGATCCGTTATCTGCATCCCTGATCAACGCTTGGCAGGACGCACGGACGGATGAGGTGTAAAAATGGACAGGGGATACAGAAAAAAAAAAAAGTTATACTCACAGTACCCAGAGGACTAGCAGGAGGATCACTGACCAGAAGAGCTGCAGAGGAACAGATGGCAGAGAGATGGACAGCTTTACAGGAGCAGCAGGCAGATCAGCAGAATGCCCAGGAAGGACCCAGCGATGGACGCAGATGTGATCAGGCCGGTGAAGACCGGTAAGAGGACGTCGGGGGAGAGCAGAGGGGGAGAGGGGGGGTGAGAGCAGAGGGGGGGGTTGAGAGCAGAGGGGGAGGGGGGAGAGCAGAGGGGGAGGGGGGAGAGCAGAGGGGGAGACCGGAGAGGGAGCTGCAGAAGCAGAATAGAGATAATGGGGGAGGCAGTCAGATCGCGGGGGGACCAGAACGGGATGTCGGGGGTGGAGGGGGGGAGGGGGGGGCCGGTTGGGGGGAGCAGATCGCGGGGGGGGGGGCACGCTAGGGGCTATCACGGCAGCGCGCAGGGGCACCACGGGAGCGCGCACGGGCTGCAAAGTGAGCACAGTACTCACGTGCAGCAGATCGCAGATCGCAACAGGGAAGCACATTGGCAGGGGGCAGATCGCGGCAGGGAAGCACATGGCAGGGGGCAGATCACAGCAGGGAAGCACATAGCAGGGGGCAGATCGCAGCAGGAGGCAGATCGCAGCAGGGCGGCACATCAGGGAGCATGCAGGGGCCATCACGGGAAGCGCGCAATACTCACGTGGAGCCGGAGCGGCGGTGACATCGGCGGCGGCAGCAGCGGTGGCGTGGTACCACAAGTACCAGCCACTGCACGCTGCAGACATGTTGGGGGAGGGCTCACAGGCCAGCACAGGCCTGGGGAGGGCGGCCACCGGCAGATCAGACCGCCCCACTGCACACTGATTGGAGCGATTGCGCGTCATAGCACGATCGCTCCAATCAGTGCTGCAGGGGCTGGGGGCGACATGTTTGAGGTCCACCTATGATATGCTGCAGCAGCTGCGGCATCTCATAGCTGGATCTCACAGGATCGCACTAATTCGGGCATTATTTTTGCCGAAATTAGTGCGATCGATGTGGTTGGCGGTTCAGATTTGAACAGCCAATCACATCGATCGTCGATAGGGGGTGGCGATGCCGCCCCCCTGGGGTCAAGCAAAGGTCCCCTGCTGTAAGAAACAGCAGGGGACATCATTTGAAAGCCGTTGCTATGGCCACGGCAATCAAATGAAGTTTAGGCCGTAAAATTACGTCCCTGGTCGTTAAGTCACGTTAAAATAGGACGTAATTTTACGGCCCGCGGTCGTGAAGGGGTTAAACTAATTGGTTGGTTGAGGTCAGAGAATGTTTTTCCCACCATGAGGCCTTATTTGTGTAATGTTCCTGTACCCATTGTTCTCTTATTATGGTTATTTCCCATGTATCATCCCCACTCTAGAAATTCTCCATAAGGTTCTACGTGAGATAATCCAGCACTATGTGTGATGTGACCCTCATTCTGCTGGTATGATGACTCTTTACAGCGGCTGTTGTCTCCAGATGGGTTTTCCCTCAAGCTTCATGGAGGTTGCTGTAGTCAAGAAAAGCTGGATCGGTCCATCTGATTCTGACTCATGGCTCATTCTGACTTGTCTTTTTAGGATCACCCAGTCTCCTGGCTTGAGACCACATGCTCCTAACACTGATTTAGGATCTGGAATTGGAGGATACACATGATTAAAGCCTGATTTACACATTGCAATTTCGCATACGATATCGTATGTGTGGCACGTTCAATTTGTTGAATGTGCCGCACATACGATTCACCCCCGTCACACATACTTACCTTCCATACGACCTCGATGTGGGCGGCGAACATCCACTTCCTGGAGTGGGAGGGACGTTTGGCGTCACATCGACGTCACGCGGCAGCCGGCCAATAGAAGTGGAGGGGCGGAGCTGAGCGGGACGTAAACATTCCGCCCACCTCCTTCCTTCCGCATTGTGGGCCGGGAGCCGCAGGACGCTGGTAAGAATCACTGCGATGTGTGCTACCCCGGGTACGATGAACAATCTGACGTGCAATTCTAGAGAAAGGTACGATGTGTATGCAATGAACGTTTTACCGTTCAATCGCAATCGCATGTACATGTCACACACTGCAATGTACCTTACGATGCCGGATGTGCGTCACTTACGACGTGACCCCGTCAACACATTGTAAGATACATTGCAGCGTGTAAAGCAGGCTTAACACACTATATAGGCAGTTGTATAAGGCTCGTACATCAATGATCAGGATATCACACTGCATCTGAAGTATCTGTGAGAAATATAATCAGATTGTAAGTACTAAACCAAAAATATCTTATGTAAAGATCTAATTATTAAGAAAAAGGAAAATTTGTTACATGATTCACCAGCGTCCACCATTATCTTGTGGATCGTTACATTTTTATGTTATAATCATTAAAATTCCAAACAACATACACTCATGTGAGTAACTATAGATATAATTAGATATTCCAATAAAGGAGGGGGCAGGGATTGGGGCAATAGCCCTAAACTCTCCCTACCTCGCAGCGGAGGTCGGCACCCTATAAGGCGAATTGGCGCCCCCGCTCACCGACAGAACCCTCCCTATCCCTACATTGCTAAGCTAATACGTGCTGCTAATGTCAGTGAGGGAATATAGAAACCGTGAGATACAGGGGATAAAGAGGCGTCAAAACTAAAAGAAATTAAATATCTCACATATATAACATGTACCCACTGTATAAATATAATAATAATATTAATAATAAGGCCAGGAAACGTCATGAGGAGATCTTGTCCAATCACAGACCCTCCACTTGTCCAATTCACACTCAGGCTAATAAAACTAAGCGCATATTTGTCAAACATTTAGCATGAAAGAAGCCCAACGTGTTTCTCCCCTCTTCACAGTGGCAGACAGGGGTTCATCAGGGGCATCCCCAGGTACTGTAAGATCTCTATAATGACCTCTTCTATAGAATATGTACTTTTACCACACACAAGCTAGGGACCCCAACGTAGAGAAACACTTTGGCGTAGTGTTGGGGCTCTATTGCATTGATCAATTCAGTAGCTAAATTTCTCTTGATTCATATGTTCATGGCAGTAATGCAGATTCCATTTTTCACATATTCACTCTTGCATATAGCTATTGGATTTTTCAAGTCAGTATTCACACAGCAGTTTCTTTTATTTCATGTATTCCCCTTACATAGTCACTGGTGTGCATACCTTATCTCCCCATAGTGATGTTTTTTTAGGTTTTTGCACCCAGTTCGGACTTAGAATGGTGTTCCAAACGTTATTCCTATTTGTTAGTATTTTTTCGTTTGTGAACCCTCCCCAACCACACCTATTGCCAATCCATATCATACGCATAAATAGCCTGGGTCTCAGCTTCCCATACACGGTAGGTTTTTTAACTGCATGAGAGGACACACACAAGCTAGGGACCCCAACGTAGAGAAATACTTTGGCATAGTGTTGGGGCTCTATTGCATTGATCAATTCAGTAGCTAAATTTCTCTTGATTCATATGTTCATGGCAGTAATGCAGATTCCATTTTTCCCATATTCACTCTTGCATATAGCTATTGGATTTTTCAAGTCAGTATTCACACAGCAGTTTCTGCTATTTCATGTATTCCCCTTACATAGTCACTGGTGTGCATACCTTATCTCCCCATAGTGATGTTTTTTTAGGTTTTTGCACCCAGTTCGGACTTAGAATGGTGTTCCAAACGTTATTCCTATTTGTTAGTATTTTTTCGTTTGTGAACCCTCCCCAACCACACCTATTGCCAATCCATATCATACGCATAAATAGCCTGGGACTCAGCTTCCCATACACGGTAGGTTTTTTAACTGCATGAGAGGACACACACAAGCTAGGGACCCCAACGTAGAGAAATACTTTGGCGTAGTGTTGGGGCTCTATTGCATTGATCAATTCAGTAGCTAAATTTCTCTTGATTCATATGTTCATGGCAGTAATGCAGATTCCATTTTTCACATATTCACTCTTGCATATAGCTATTGGATTTTTCAAGTCAGTATTCACACAGCAGTTTCTGCTATTTCATGTATTCCCCTTACATAGTCACTGGTGTGCATACCTTATCTCCCCATAGTGATGTTTTTTTAGGTTTTTGCACCCAGTTCGGACTTAGAATGGTGTTCCAAACGTTATTCCTATTTATTTCACAGGCAACCACCAGCCATATACTTTACACATTTTCCAGACACCACTCACAAAACCACTTGCTCTCGTAACTACCAGTCAATCTCCCCTATTCACAAATACACAACAGGCAACTGAATATGTGACGGTTCTTCTGAAATTAATATGGCCAATAGCCATGAGACCCGTCTGCCCGTCAACAGATACCCCAAAAAAACAGACACGGTCAGGCAATCAGTGCCACACACTCCCCCGAGACCACAGGAAGACTACAGATTATGAAAAATCAGCAGACCTACCATGCTATCGTTAGGAGGTGATAAAATTCCTGGGGTGTCCAGCAAGTTATGCCATTCCAGTTGCCGGTTCATCAGGATTTCAGGTGTCTCCGTCTATTGGCCCCACGTTGGGCGTCATTAATGTTAGGGTGAACTCTTAACCAGAGATCACTAGTTGCCTACTGCCTGGCCTAATTGGTAGACTCTTATTCCCCATCTATGTATATACTGTAAGAAAAACAGGAGAACAAATGTGGTTTAAATGCAAAAAAGGTATACACCAAATTTTATTACAACATGAAAAATTCAATGAAGCACGAGGGTAAACATATATGTGCAAAAGACAGAGTTTACATTGGCACTAGAAGAAGTAATCACATGGAAAAAGTATCATTAAATAACACCTAATTTGGATAACATTGTAAACCATGTGATAACAGAGAACAATGGCTGGTAAAAAGGTTGCTGGTAAAAAGCAGTCAGTAAACAGTCAGCAGCACACAAAAAGCCATCAGCCTGTAGCAATCACATGGAAAAAGTTTCATTAAATAGTACTTCATTTGGATAACATTGTAAACCATGTGATAACAGAGAGCAATAGCTGGTAAGAAGCTGCTGGTAGAAAGCAGGCAGTAAACAGTCAGCAGCACACAAAAAGCCATCAGCCTGTAGGAACTACATACCAGAGGCTGCTGAAAAAGGTAATCACCAGTAGAAATAATAAAGTGCCAATAGTGCAAGACAAGACCAGGAGGTCCCCCCTGAAAGAAGGTAACGCGCGTTTCACAACCCCCTTTGGTCTGATGAAGCGGTAGTTACCAACACGTGAAACGCGCATTACCTTCTTTCAGGGGGGACCTCGTGGTCTTGTCTTGCACTATTGGCATTTTATCATTTCTACTGGTGATTACCTTTTTCAGCAGCCTCTGGTATGTAGTTCCTACAGGCTGATGGCTTTTTGTGTGCTGCTGACTGTTTACTGCCTGCTTTCTACCAGCAGCTTCTTACCAGCTGTTGCTCTCTGTTATCACATGGTTTACAATGTTATCCAAACGAGGTACTATTTAATGAAACTTTTTCCATGTGATTGCTACAGGCTGATGGCTTTTTGTGTGCTGCTGACTGTTTACTGACTGCTTTTTACCAGCAACCTTTTTACCAGCCCTTGTTCTCTGTTATCACATGGTTTACAATGTTATCCAAATTAGATGTTATTTAATGATACTTTTTCCATGTGATTACTTCTTCTAGTGCCAATGTGAACTCTGTCTTTTGCACATATATGTTTACCCTTGTGCTTCATTGAATTTTTCATGTAATAAAATTTGGTGTATACCTTTTTTGCATTTAAACCACATTTGTTCTCCTGTTTTTCTTATATTCCTTGAGTGGTTTTTGCACTTTCTATTTATGGTTAACCACACAGGTTTTTCCATATGATATCTGTAATGCTTTTTAGCATGTTCTATTTGTGAATACATGTTGTTGATATTTCCTATGGATATATATGTATATACTGTGTTGGTATAAGTGTTCTAACACATATATGGAGTGATATCACACTAATTATGACTTTTTTGGGATAGATATCTGTGGTATATTAAATTTTAGACAACCATGGTATACATAATGCCTGCACTTTTATGGCTCATTTAATTATAGTTATCCATGGCATATTTAATGCCTGTATCCCTTGGCATATTTAACCACAGATACATATGGGACATATGATGCCTGCACCACTATGATATATTTAATTATAGATATCTATGGTATATATAATGTCTGTATCCCTGGGATATAATGTTGGTTTTCCATTCATGCATTATTTATTTTCTCAATTATGAAATTATATTTGTAATATCTTTGCCATGAATTATATGATGGATATGGGATCGTCATTCTCTATCTGTATATCTACTGTGTTGTTAAATAAGTACCAGATGGCCGATTTGTCTTATATAAATATATTTTCAATAGGAACTCATATGTGGCCATACTGACAGTGTGAGGTGAATTGATCTCACTAGGTCTCTGGCATGGTATTCTATTTGGGCTTGTATGCATGCGCACCTCCTGCTCCGGGGCGTCATCACGTCGCTGTGTCTCTATGCCTCGTGTGGCGTCCGCTCACGTGACCGCCATGTGACTCGTCACGTGGTCGTCGCGTGATTGGTACGTCAGGTGACATCGACGCGGCGAGTGACTGGCGTCTTGGGTTGCTGTGGCAGCTCATGCATCACTTACCCACCCACCACCTCTGATTGGATGATGTCCCCTTTTTAATCCTGCACTTTCCTCACTAAACCACTCCCCCTGATGAAGGCTTTTCCTGCCGAAACGGCCATCGGGTGGACGCTGACACCAGGTCTCTCCCAGTCTCTTCAAGTATGTCCACATCCATAACGGGGACTGGCCCTTCTTTTTGATTTTTCAGTCTCATGTTTGTGGTAATCGGGCCCAGTATTCACTGTGTCAATTACATGACATATGACAATTTAGTCTATTAGTTTGGTTATTCACACATGTGACTTACTGGTTGTCCCAATACATGCCTGATATCACTGGCAATATTTTGCTTTTATACTATGTATATATTTTTTACATCTTTTCTATACTGTGTATATGGCAATTTAACTATTTTCATGACTTAGCAGTGAATATTGTTATTCTTACTTAGCCGGGACTTTCCTGTTGTTGGTGTTCCTTTTGTAATTGTGCTGCTCACCACCTACCTTAATAAAGTTTTTCACTTTTCCGTCAATTGGGCTTTGTTGGTAGTTTTTTCTCTGTTTTTTCATTTTTTCCCACGACTAGCCCTAGTCCTTCCAAACATTATATTATGATTTTTCTTTGTACTGTGTATACCAACTTCTGGAGATATGGATTGGTTGAGAGTTTTGTTTAATAATTGGTATAGACCAAGTGCATGCGTAAAGAATTCACACTAGACACAGTCGGATATGAAATCTCTTCACAGTAAAAATGGCAGCCAAAGAGAGCGAGAAGAAGCATGCGTCCTCTTGATATAGGCTAGGGGTGTACACAAGTTCAGATATGTCCATTTAGTGGGACAGTTCATGGGCTAGCCAATGGGGAGATCCGTGTTGTTGTTGATGGGCAGGTCTGACTTCAGTGAAGGAATCCATGGTGTCATCTGATATGTGGGTTGGTCCTCTAGCTTGACCAGGGATCTTCCCTTATATGGTGGTCTTCTTACATCTGGACATTCCTCGCATTCCAGGCAAGGTGTGGAGAAGAGGAAATGGCAGCCATCTTTAAATCTGTGTCATGTGTATGATCTGAAACCTGAATTATGTAAGGCAAATCAACATATTTCCCACAATCCCTTGTCAAGAGGTTAATTATTTGATGGAAAGGGCCTCCTCAACATGTCCATGTCTTTTGCCTTATAACCCTTCTGGGCACCTCTACCTATTTCTCTTATATATAGCTGCTTTACTTTTACTATGTCCATTCATCATCCCTAAACGTTTATGGTTGTATAAAGTTTCTCTTGGTTCATACCTTGCTATGTACTACGGTATACTACAGTTTTATATAATAATTCCCTACAGTCCTGTATGCTTTATTGATAGTTTGTCCCATAATTTTCATTATAAAAAAAGTATGCGCATATCTCTTTATTTCAGGAGTATATGCATTTGTCATGTGGGAATCTTGTATTGGAACATATCTCATTATGACTTGATGGGATATTGCTACTAAGCTTACCACATGAGTCTCTTTTATGTTTTCATCTGTTTATCAAATGCTCATCTTGTTTTAATTTGATTTACATGCACCCTGGGTCATTTGTTTCTGTTTCATGCAATGTCCATTAATTGTCCCTCTGCAGGGATCCAGCTTTTCTTCTATGCGTTACCTCCTATCGCTGATGTTTTGCCATTTGCATCTTATTGTGTTTACTGCACAAGCACTGTATATATGCAATTTGTGCTCACACACCAATTCTCTATTGATCATGTAGTACATGCGTGCTTATATGTTTTTCTCTGTACCACACATGCACTAAATTTACGCAGCTGGGGCTTTTATCTTAATTCTCCATCGACTACACAGTACATGCATGTCTTGTGCGGCCGCACTGAGTAACCGCTATTCCCTTATGCACACTGCGCCTGCGTGCAATCAGCACTTGTTTCTGATTCTGGATGTGCAGCTGTACATGACGTCTCTTTGATGCATTCCCTCCCCAAACACCTTCGCCTTGGACCAGGGTAATTATACAATTTGCATTTACCCTTTGATTACTACACATTTCACCTGAAGCTGCATTGCAGTGATATGTGTGGGGCTGTTCCTAGTAGTCCCTCCTCAGCTCTGCTACCCTGCAGCACTTAGCATGGGTCCAGGGTTTTTCTTGGTCTATATGTCCTGTCACACCATCTCTTGCCAGGCCTTGCTTGTACTCCTTCCAGCTGGGTATTCTATAGTCTCTCCGGAGGTACTAATTGTGGATTTCCCACCATTTATCCTTCCATGCTGATTATATTGTTCCTTTGTTGATAATATCCTATCTTATCCACAGTCTAGTTGGATTGTATTTGGAAATTGCATGCATTATACACATGTACTGTTTTTAGGCCTAGCAGAGTTTTTACTGTGCATATTGGTGCACTAGTGGTGTTGATCTCCTTTGGTGAAAGGATTGTTTATATTATATATATTTTGGTACCTACATCCAGGAACCCACAGAACCTATGTAATATTATAATCATATCTTTATGGTCTATCAATTCATATTTCTACTAGTGCATGGGGATGGCCTGATATAGTTACTTGCTATACAGACTTATTATCGCTGTGGGGCTGCCTATGGTTGTATTCATAATTTTAAATGTTTTTAACTGTGTGGTGTGTTGTAATCAATAAAGTTATATTTGTTATTTAATTAATTTCCATTGTCTAGTATGCACATCTCATGTGTATGAGCTTTACTCTTCCACTTTTGACTTTCTTGTCATACATGATCTTGCACCCGCCATTTGAATAATTATTATATTAGCTGTGCGCTCCTTCTCACATATTGATATATCAGGATGTGGCCATGATGGGGACATATACCAGTATGGGGCTATGATGATGATGGAGACATATATATCAGGATGAGGCTATATATACCAGGACGGGGCTATGATGGAGCCATATATACTAGGATGGGCCATATTCTCCACTACATAGCCATGGTTATACACCAGGATGGGCAACATATTTACCAGGAAGTGGCCCAGGATGGGAGACATTAGTACAGGATGGGAGTCAGTAGTTCACAATGAAGGGGAAGGGAGGTCAACTCATATGTCTTTATAGGATTTAGAATGCTGCAACGGCCCATACATCTGACTAACTTGTGGGGGGGGGCTGGTTCCAGGCTCAAACTTTTCACCAGGGCCGGTTGAACTCTAGTTATACCACTAGTGAGTATCCCCATCACATATGGTGCTTAAGGCTATGTGCACACTAGGCCATTTTATCCGCGGATTTACCTGCGGTTTTGCTGCAGAAATTTCTTGAGAAATGTTTGAAATCTTTCTGCAGACATTTCCCAGCAAAACCTATGGGAAAAAAAATAGCTGTGCGCACACTGCGTTTTTTTTCTCAAGAAAATTCTTTGCGAAGATTTTCTTGAGAAAATTTCTTGAGAAAATGTGCATGTCACTTCTTTTCCGCAGGTACCTGGGAAATACCCCTGGTATTTCACTCCATTCACTGTAATGTAATCGCGAATTACCGGGGGTATACCGCCGGTAGCAAATGATGTGCGGTATACCCCCGGTATAGCCGCGATTTACCTGTGGTAATGCTCATCGCTGCCTGCGGTTTTGCAGGGAGTGATGTCATTATGACATAAGAGGAAGCGATGCAGAGTAAACACAGACGTCACACTCCCTGGACGCCGCATGGAAGCGCTTCCGTGTGACCTCCCAGTGCCCGTGCAGTCTGTGTCCCGCTCCAGCCGCGCTGCTGCAAGCCCTGCAGTGTGTCAGTGTCTGCCCGCAGTATCAGCAGCTTGTCACCCTGCGGCGCAGGCAGACACTGACACACAGCAGGATGCCGAGCGCTGCTGTCAGGAGGTGAGATGAGATCATTACCTGCTGTGATGATCTCCTGCCTCCTGGCGTCACCGCTGTCACTGCCGCCTATGCCCGCGGCCCGAGACTGTCACTAGCGGTGACGTCACGGGCTCTCGCGATACTGCTGACTAGAGTTGAGCGCGGTTCGTGGTTCGTGGTTCTCCAGTTCTAGGCTCGAGTGATTTTGGGGCCTGTTCTAGATCGAACTAGAACTCGAGCTTTTTGCAAAAGCTCGATAGTTCTAGAAACGTTCGAGAACAGTTCTAGCAGCAAAAAAACAGCAAAATCCTAGCTTGGTTTCTGCTGTAATAGTGTAAGTCACTCTGTGAATCACACTATTATGACATTTCAGTGTATAGTGTGCGTGAACAGCGCCTTCAGATCACTGCTGTTTGTATAATGGCGATCGCCATTTTTTTTTTTTTTTCTTGTCTTCCTTCCCTAAGCGCGCGCGTCTTGTGGGGCGGGCCAGCATGTCAGCCAATCCCAGACACACACACAGCTGAGTGGACTTTGAGCCAGAGAAGCAACGGCATGTGTGATAGGATGTCCATGTCACATGTCCCTGCATTATAAAACCGGACATTTTCTTCCAGGACGCCATTATCTGCCTTCTGCGTCTTTGCTGTCAGACATCACTGTCGCAGCTCCGTCCTCCTGAGTCCTATAGCCGATACAGCTGTATGCGCTGCATACACAGCGTTAGACAGCATAGGGAGAGCACTTTATAGCAGTCCTTTTAAGGGCTCAAACCGGCAGGGTCAGAGAGCCATAGGTGACAGGTCCTGCAAACAGCAACAGCGTCTGTGTAGCCAAGGTCAGGGATTTCCTCCCTGCATTTCACCATTAGGAGGGAATAGAAAGGCAGGCTTCCATTCCTCTACCCAGAGCACCACAATCCTGCCACTATACCCTCTTGTCCTCTGCACACTCCAACTCATTATAACTAAGCCATTATACTAGCAAACACTCAGTGTACCTAGTGGCATCCTATCTGTGGCTATTGGACTTTGCTATAGTCCCACTAGTGCAAAGACATTTGCAGAGCACGTCTGCCTGCATTGCACACTCAAACTTTTTTAAACTAAGCAATTTTACTAGCAAACACTCAGTGTACCTAGTGGCATCCTAAACGTGGCTATTGGACTTTGCTATAGTCCCACTAGTGCAAAGACATTTGCAGAGCACGTCTGCCTGCATTGCACACTCAAACTTTTTTAAACTAAGCCATTATACTAGCAAACACTCAGTGTACCTAGTGGCATCCTAAACGTGGCTATTGGACTTTGCTATAGTCCCACTAGTGCAAAGACATTTGCAGAGCACGTCTGCCTGCATTGCACACTCAAACTTTTTTAAACTAAGCAATTTTACTAGCAAACACTCAGTGTACCTAGTGGCTGCAAATAACGTTCCAATACTGTGAATTGACAAAAGTACAATAGCCACGTTTAGGATACAACTAGGTACACTGAGTGTTTGCTAGTATAATGGCTGAGTTTAAAAAAGTTTGAGTGTGCAATGCAGGCAGATGTGCTGCAAATAACGTTCCAATACTGTGAATTGACAAAAGTACAATAGCCACGTTTAGGATACAACTAGGTACACTGAGTGTTTGCTAGTATAATGGCTGAGTTTAAAAAAGTTAGAGTGTGCAATGCAGGCAGACGTGCTGCAAATATCGTTCCAATACTGTGAATAGACAAAAGTACAATAGCCACGTTTAGGATGCCACTAGGTACACTGAGTGTTTGCTAGTATAATGGCTGAGTTTAAAAAAGTTTGAGTGTGCAATGCAGGCAGACGTGCTCTGCAAATGTCTTTGCACTAGTGGGACTATAGCAAAGTCCAATAGCCACGTTTAGGATGCCACTAGGTACACTGAGTGTTTGCTAGTAAAATTGCTTAGTTTAAAAAAGTTTGAGTGTGCAATGCAGGCAGACGTGCTCTGCAAATGTCTTTGCACTAGTGGGACTATAGCAAAGTCCAATAGCCACGTTTAGGATGCCACTAGGTACACTGAGTGTTTGCGAGTAAAATTGCTTAGTTTAAAAAAGTTTGAGTGTGCAATGCAGGCAGACGTGCTCTGCAAATGTCTTTGCACTAGTGGGACTATAGCAAAGTCCAATAGCCACGTTTAGGATGCCACTAGGTACACTGAGTGTTTGCTAGTAAAATTGCTTAGTTTAAAAAAGTTTGAGTGTGCAATGCAGGCAGACGTGCTCTGCAAATGTCTTTGCACTAGTGGGACTATAGCAAAGTCCAATAGCCACGTTTAGGATGCCACTAGGTACACTGAGTGTTTGCTAGTAAAATTGCTTAGTTTAAAAAAGTTTGAGTGTGCAATGCAGGCAGACGTGCTCTGCAAATGTCTTTGCACTAGTGGGACTATAGCAAAGTCCAATAGCCACGTTTAGGATGCCACTAGGTACACTGAGTGTTTGCTAGTAAAATTGCTTAGTTTAAAAAAGTTTGAGTGTGCAATGCAGGCAGACGTGCTCTGCAAATGTCTTTGCACTAGTGGGACTATAGCAAAGTCCAATAGCCACGTTTAGGATGCCACTAGGTACACTGAGTGTTTGCTAGTAAAATTGCTTAGTTTAAAAAAGTTTGAGTGTGCAATGCAGGCAGACGTGCTCTGCAAATGTCTTTGCACTAGTGGGACTATAGCAAAGTCCAATAGCCACAGATAGGATGCCACTAGGTACACTGAGTGTTTGCTAGTATAATGGCTTAGTTATAATGAGTTGGAGTGTGCAGAGGACAAGAGGGTACAGTGGCAGGATTGTGGTGCTCTGGGTAGAGGAATGGAAGCCTGCCTTTCTATTCCCTCCTAATGGTGAAATGCAGGGAGGAAATCCCTGACCTTGGCTACACAGACGCTGTTGCTGTTTGCAGGACCTGTCACCTATGGCTCTCTGACCCTGCCGGTTTGAGCCCTTAAAAGGACTGCTATAAAGTGCTCTCCCTATGCTGTCTAACGCTGTGTATGCAGCGCATACAGCTGTATCGGCTATAGGACTCAGGAGGACGGAGCTGCGACAGTGATGTCTGACAGCAAAGACGCAGAAGGCAGATAATGGCGTCCTGGAAGAAAATGTCCGGTTTTATAATGCAGGGACATGTGACATGGACATCCTATCACACATGCCGTTGCTTCTCTGGCTCAAAGTCCACTCAGCTGTGTGTGTTTCTGGGATTGGCTGACATGCTGGCCCGCCCCACAAGACGCGCGCGCTTAGGGAAGGAAGACAAGAAAAAAAAAAAAAAATGGCGATCGCCATTATACAAACAGCAGTGATCTGAAGGCGCTGTTCACGCACACTATACACTGAAATGTCATAATAGTGTGATTCACAGAGTGACTTACACTATTACAGCAGAAACCAAGCTAGGATTTTGCTGTTTTTTTGCTGCTAGAACCGTTCTCGAACGTTTCTAGAACTATCGAGCTTTTGCAAAAAGCTCGAGTTCTAGTTCGATCTAGAACAGGCCCCAAAATCACTCGAGCCTAGAACTGGAGAACCACGAACCACGAACCGCGCTCAACTCTAGTCAGCAGTATCGCGAGAGCCCGTGACGTCACCGCTAGTGACAGTCTCGGGCCGCGGGCATAGGCGGCAGTGACAGCGGTGACGCCAGGAGGCAGGAGATCATCACAGCAGGTAATGATCTCATCTCACCTCCTGACAGCAGCGCTCGGCATCCTGCTGTGTGTCAGTGTCTGCCTGCGCTGCAGGGTGACAAGCTGCTGATACTGCGGGCAGACACTGACACACTGCAGGGCTTGCAGCAGCGCGGGCTGGAGCGGGACACAGACTGCACGGGCACTGGGAGGTCACACGGAAGCGCTTCCATGCGGCGTCCAGGGAGTGTGACGTCTGTGTTTACTCTGCATCGCTTCCTCTTATGTCATAATGACATCACTCCCTGCAAAACCGCAGGCAGCGATGAACATTACCACAAGGTAAATCGCGGCTATACCAGGGGTATACCGCACATCATTTGCTACCGGCGGTATACCCCCGGTATTTCGCGATTACATTACAGTGAATGGAGTGAAATACCAGGGGTATTTCCCAGGTACCTGCGGAAAAGAAGTGACATGCACATTTTCTCAAGAAATTTTCTCAAGAAAATCTTCGCAAAGAATTTTCTTGAGAAAAAAAACGCAGTGTGCGCACAGCTATTTTTTTTCCCATAGGTTTTGCTGGGAAATGTCTGCAGAAAGATTTCAAACATTTCTCAAGAAATTTCTGCAGCAAAACCGCAGGTAAATCCGCGGATAAAATGGCCTAGTGTGCACATAGCCTTAAGCACCATATGTGATGGGGATACTCACTAGTGGCATAACTAGAGTTCAACCGGCCCTGGTGAAAAGTTTGAGCCTGGAACCAGCCCCCCCCCACAAGTTAGTCAGATGTATGGGCCGTTGCAGCATTCTAAATCCTATAAAGACATATGAGTTGACCTCCCTTCCCCTTCATTGTGAACTACTGACTCCCATCCTGTACTAATGTCTCCCATCCTGGGCCACTTCCTGGTAAATATGTTGCCCATCCTGGTGTATAACCATGGCTATGTAGTGGAGAATATGGCCCATCCTAGTATATATGGCTCCATCATAGCCCCGTCCTGGTATATATAGCCTCATCCTGATATATATGTCTCCATCATCATCATAGCCCCATACTGGTATATGTCCCCATCATGGCCACATCCTGATATATCAATATGTGAGAAGGAGCGCACAGCTAATATAATAATTATTCAAATGGCGGGTGCAAGATCATGTATGACAAGAAAGTCAAAAGTGGAAGAGTAAAGCTCATACACATGAGATGTGCATACTAGACAATGGAAATTAATTAAATAACAAATATAACTTTATTGATTACAACACACCACACAGTTAAAAACATTTAAAATTATGAATACAACCATAGGCAGCCCCACAGCGATAATAAGTCTGTATAGCAAGTAACTATATCAGGCCATCCCCATGCACTAGTAGAAATATGAATTGATAGACCATAAAGATATGATTATAATATTACATAGGTTCTGTGGGTTCCTGGATGTAGGTACCAAAATATATATAATATAAACAATCCTTTCACCAAAGGAGATCAACACCACTAGTGCACCAATATGCACAGTAAAAACTCTGCTAGGCCTAAAAA
>NW_027444531.1:0-21574 GCF_048569485.1 Anomaloglossus baeobatrachus | reverse complement strand
TTGCGCACTCCAACTCATTATAACTAAGCCATTATACTAGCAAACACTCAGTGTACCTAGTGGCATCCTAAACGTGGCTATTGGACTTTTGTCTAGTCACACTAGTGCAAAGACATTTGCAGCACCTCTGCCTGCATTGCACACTCCAACTCATTATAACTAAGCCATTATACTAGCAAACACTCAGTGTACCTAGTGGCATCCTAAACGTGGCTATTGGACTTTTGTCTAGTCACACTAGTGCAAAGACATTTGCAGCACCTCTGCCTGCATTGCACACTCCAACTCATTATAACTAAGCCATTATACTAGCAAACACTCAGTGTACCTAGTGGCATCCTAAACGTGGCTATTGGACTTTTGTCTAGTCACACTAGTGCAAAGACATTTGCAGCACCTCTGCCTGCATTGCACACTCCAACTCATTATAACTAAGCCATTATACTAGCAAACACTCAGTGTACCTAGTGGCATCCTAAACGTGGCTATTGGACTTTTGTCTAGTCACACTAGTGCAAAGACATTTGCAGCACCTCTGCCTGCATTGCACACTGCAACTCATTATAACTAAGCCATTGTACTAGCAAACACTCAGTGTACCTAGTGGCATCCTAAACGTGGCTATTGGACTTTTGTCTAGTCACACTAGTGCAAAGACATTTGCAGCACCTCTGCCTGCATTGCACACTCCAACTCATTATAACTAAGCCATTATACTAGCAAACACTCAGTGTACCTAGTGGCATCCTAAACGTGGCTATTGGACTTTTGTCTAGTCACACTAGTGCAAAGACATTTGCAGCACCTCTGCCTGCATTGCGCACTCCAACTCATTATAACTAAGCCATTATACTAGCAAACACTCAGTGTACCTAGTGGCATCCTAAACGTGGCTATTGGACTTTTGTCTAGTCACACTAGTGCAAAGACATTTGCAGCACCTCTGCCTGCATTGCACACTCCAACTCATTATAACTAAGCCATTATACTAGCAAACACTCAGTGTACCTAGTGGCATCCTAAACGTGGCTATTGGACTTTTGTCTAGTCACACTAGTGCAAAGACATTTGCAGCACCTCTGCCTGCATTGCACACTCCAACTCATTATAACTAAGCCATTATACTAGCAAACACTCAGTGTACCTAGTGGCATCCTAAACGTGGCTATTGGACTTTTGTCTAGTCACACTAGTGCAAAGACATTTGCAGCACCTCTGCCTGCATTGCACACTCCAACTCATTATAACTAAGCCATTATACTAGCAAACACTCAGTGTACCTAGTGGCATCCTAAACGTGGCTATTGGACTTTTGTCTAGTCACACTAGTGCAAAGACATTTGCAGCACCTCTGCCTGCATTGCACACTCCAACTCATTATAACTAAGCCATTATACTAGCAAACACTCAGTGTACCTAGTGGCATCCTAAACGTGGCTATTGGACTTTTGTCTAGTCACACTAGTGCAAAGACATTTGCAGCACCTCTGCCTGCATTGCACACTGCAACTCATTATAACTAAGCCATTATACTAGCAAACACTCAGTGTACCTAGTGGCATCCTAAACGTGGCTATTGGACTTTTGTCTTGTCACACTAGTGCAAAGACATTTGCAGCACCTCTGCCTGCATTGCACACTCCAACTCATTATAACTAAGCCATTATACTAGCAAACACTCAGTGTACCTAGTGGCATCCTAAACGTGGCTATTGGACTTTTGTCTAGTCACACTAGTGCAAAGACATTTGCAGCACCTCTGCCTGCATTGCACACTCCAACTCATTATAACTAAGCCATTATACTAGCAAACACTCAGTGTACCTAGTGGCATCCTAAACGTGGCTATTGGACTTTTGTCTAGTCACACTAGTGCAAAGACATTTGCAGCACCTCTGCCTGCATTGCACACTCCAACTCATTATAACTAAGCCATTATACTAGCAAACACTCAGTGTACCTAGTGGCATCCTAAACGTGGCTATTGGACTTTTGTCTAGTCACACTAGAGCAAAGACATTTGCAGCACCTCTGCCTGCATTGCACACTCCAACTCATTATAACTAAGCCATTATACTAGAAAACACTCAGTGTACCTAGTGGCATTCTAAACGTGGCTATTGGACTTTTGTCTAGTCACACTAGTGAAAAGACATTTGCAGCACCTCTGCCTGCATTGCACACTCCAACTCATTATAACTAAGCCATTATACTAGCAAACACTCAGTGTACCTAGTGGCATCCTAAACGTGGCTATTGGACTTTTGTCTAGTCACACTAGTGCAAAGACATTTGCAGCACCTCTGCCTGCATTGCACACTCCAACTCATTATAACTAAGCCATTATACTAGCAAACACTCAGTGTACCTAGTGGCATCCTAAACGTGGCTATTGGACTTTTGTCTAGTCACACTAGTGCAAAGACATTTGCAGCACCTCTGCCTGCATTGCACACTCCAACTCATTATAACTAAGCCATTATACTAGCAAACACTCAGTGTACCTAGTGGCATCCTAAACGTGGCTATTGGACTTTTGTCTAGTCACACTAGTGCAAAGACATTTGCAGCACCTCTGCCTGCATTGCACACTCCAACTCATTATAACTAAGCCATTATACTAGCAAACACTCAGTGTACCTAGTGGCATCCTAAACGTGGCTATTGGACTTTTGTCTAGTCACACTAGTGCAAAGACATTTGCAGCACCTCTGCCTGCATTGCACACTCCAACTCATTATAACTAAGCCATTATACTAGCAAACACTCAGTGTACCTAGTGGCATCCTAAACGTGGCTATTGGACTTTTGTCTAGTCACACTAGTGCAAAGACATTTGCAGCACCTCTGCCTGCATTGCACACTCCAACTCATTATAACTAAGCCATTATACTAGCAAACACTCAGTGTACCTAGTGGCATCCTAAACGTGGCTATTGGACTTTTGTCTAGTCACACTAGTGCAAAGACATTTGCAGCACCTCTGCCTGCATTGCACACTCCAACTCATTATAACTAAGTCATTATACTAGCAATTGATGCTGCCAGTTTAAGGGCCGTAGTTGCATTGTCAGGGATATTTATTCTTTATTATTCTGCTGTTAATAAAGCTAGACCACCGCTGCAATCTACACCACTTCTCAATTTTTACTACCACATTTTCAGTGCACAATCTTGTCGCAATCAACATGAGTGGCAAAATGACAGATGCTGGTGGAAAGGGGAAGAGGCGTGGTGGAAAAGGAAAAAAAGGGTTTGTCCGTGGGGAAGGTGGCAAAGCTCCATTATCATCTGCTGAAGATAGACCATCTACCAGCAAAAGTAAGATGTCTACTACTTACCGTGGACAATCCGATGTGCTCCCTTTTTTACGGACACGAACAACAGGAACAAAGGTAGATGATGGCCAAAAAAGGAAAATGCTTTAATGGATCTCAAGTGGTCCAACAAGTGCCCTCTCAGCCACTTCAAGTACTGCATCCAAAAAACACCAGTCCTCTGAGTTGTCATCCCAATCAAACTTGCTTTCTCCCAGCTCTGAAGTCTCCATCAGCCCTGCACAGTATGGTGGAACTGAGATGGCTGAGTCTGCAGAGCTGTTCAGTCACACTATAGCCTGGGAATCAGAGGTCTGCTCCCAAGCTACAGTGAGTACAGAACAGGAAATGGTCTGCAGTGATGCCCAGAACCTTTGTGACTCTGATTCAGGCCGTGAGGACCAAGTTTCTGAGCATAATGTTGACCATTTGTCACAAACTGTAACACCTGTGGTTATAGACAATGAGGAACATACTGATGAAGATGAGACACAGATACCCGATTGGGATGACAACTTAAATATTCGGTCAGGGCAAGAAGAGGCTCGGTCTGAGGGGGAGGGGAGTGCAAACACAACAATTGATGATGAAGTTCTAGATCCCACCTACTGTCAACCCACAGTCAGGCACTCGAGGAGGTCAACAGAGGTGGTGGAGGAGGATGCAACTGATGACGAAGTTACCTTGCGCCTTCCTGGACACAGTCGGAGTACTGGTAGCACGTCTACAACTGCATCCTCAGCCACCACTCTGCCTCTGAGCATTATTCGGGGTGGATCAACAGGTCGCATGGCCTCTAAGCCTTGCCTAGCCTGGTCCTTTTTTGACATAGAAAAAGATCGCCCCAATTATGTGATCTGTAAAATTTGTCATGGTTCTCTTAGTAGAGGTCAAAACCTCAGCAGTTTGACAACTTCTTCCATGAATCGTCACATGAATAAATATCATATGGCCACCGTGCTGCAATGCGGCCTAGCGGAGCGAACCATCCACTGCCTGCCCCTTCCAGTGCATCCGCGCGCTCGTCATCTTCTAGGACTGTGGGGACAGCTGTCACACCTGTTTTTCCACCCACAACTTCCACCACTGTAACCGCAACAGGCAGTTTGCTTGGTAGGTCGTCAGTTGGTTTGGAAGGGGAAACAAGTGAGTGTGTACAGCTCTCTCAGACATCGATAGCACCAACGTTGGATGAAGGCAACATCATGTCTCCGCCTGCACTTTCCTCACAAACCTGCATTTTTCCAGGGACACCCTACTCAACACCGTCTACACACAGCAGCCAGATCTCTGTCCCTCAGATGTGGTCAAATAAAAGGCCACTTCCTGCGACCCATGACAAAGCTAAGAGGTTGACTCTATCCCTCTGCAAGCTGTTGGCTACCGAAATGCTGCCTTTCCGCCTAGTGGACACACAGGATTTTAGAGACCTTATGTCTATCGCTGTGCCCCAGTACCAGATGCCTAGTCGCCACTACTTCTCTAAGAAAGGTGTGCCCGCGCTACACCAGCATGTCGCACACAACATCACCGCTTCCTTGAGAAACTCTGTGTGTGAACGGGTGCATTTCACCACCGATACTTGGACCAGTAAGCATGGACAGGGACGTTACATGTCGCTGACTGGACACTGGGTAACTATGGTGATAGATGGTGAAGGGTCTGCTGCACAAGTCTTGCCGTCCCCACGACTTGTGTGTCAATCCTCTGTCTGTCCAAGTTCCGCCACTGCTTCTGCATCCTCCACCTCATCTGGGTCCTCCACCTCCGCCCCAAGCCTGCCTGGTCAGGCCACCAGCGTTGTCACTGCGCAGAAGGAATCACGCATCCCTCATTACTATGCTGGCAGCAGAGCGCAACGGCATCAGGTGGTCTTTAGCTTGACATGTCTTGGGAATAAGAGTCACACAGCTGAGGAGTTGTGGTCAGCTCTGCGGTCCCAGTTTAATAAATGGTTGTCTCCACTCAACCTGCAGCCTGGTAAGGCCGTGTGCGACAATGCTGCAAACCTGGGTGCGGCCCTTCGCCTGGGCAAGGTGACACACGTACCTTGTATGGCTCACGTGTTGAACCTTGTCGTCCAGCAATTTTTAACACACTATCCCGGCCTAGATGGCCTTCTGAACAGGGCACGAAAACTGTCTGCTCACTTCCGCCGTTCAAGCGCCGCAGCTGAGCGACTTGCATCGCTCCAGAAGTCTTTCGGCCTGCCGGTTCATCGCCTGAAATGCGATGTGGCGACACGCTGGAATTCAACTCTCCACATGTTACAGCGACTGTGGCAGCACCGCCGAGCCCTGGTGCAATACGTCATGACGTATAGCCTGGGCCAACGAGATGCAGAGGTGGGTCAGATAACCCTGATGGAGTGGTCTCAGATCAAGGACCTATGCACCCTTCTGCACAGTTTCGACATGGCGATGAATATGTTTAGCGCTGACAATGCCATTATCAGCATGACGATTCCAGTCATTTACATGCTGGAGCACACGCTAAACACTATTCGGAGTCAGGGGGTGGGACAACAGGAAGGGGATGAACTACAGGAGGATTCATATGCGCAAGACACTACAACATCACCAAGGTCCAGACGTTCATCATCACCAAGGCGCCAGGCATGGGACCATGGGGGACAGGGATCAACAAGGGCGCATAGTAGCAGGCTAAATGTTGAGGAAGGTGCAGGAGAACATGAAGAAATGGAGGACGAACTGTCCATGGACATGGAAGACTCAGCAGATGAGGGAGACCTTGGTCAAATTTCAGTTGAAAGAGGTTGGGGGGAGATGTCAGAGGAAGAAAGAACGGTTAGCACCTGTATGCCACAAACACAGCGTGGACTTGGTCCGCATGGCTGCGCAAGACACATGAGTGCCTTCTTGTTGCACTACCTCCAACATGACCCTCGTATTGTCAAAATTAGAAGTGATGATTAGTGATGAGCGAGTACTAAAAAGCTCGGGTGCTCGAAGCTCGGGCCGAGCCTCCCAAGATACTCGTGTACTCGGGCCGAGCAACGAGCCCAATGTTATCCTATGGGAGACCCGAGTATTTTTGTGAAATGACCCCCCGGCAGCATGGAGAAACCCTAAAAATGGCACAAAAGTCTCAGAAGAGTGCTCAAATGACATGGCAACAGCATGGGGAAGACCCCTTGAAGCATTTATCACTCAAAAGTCACAGCTGTGAACAATTTTGTCCGCGTTTCACGCCATTTTTACAGACTCACCAGAAAACCTTCCAAAATGACCCCAAAATGATTTTTCATGGCAGAAATGTTAAGGGCACATACCGAATAGTGAGATAGAGCTAATGTATGTTACTTTTTGAGATCAATACATGAAAGATTTTACGTAAAACATTGTGTGGCACTCCGATGTCCCTGAGAAGAGACGTACATAAAGGCCTCTGAGTATAATATGCCCATTTTGAGGAAGTGAGTCTTTGTAGTATTTTCCTTTGCCAGGGCAGTCCAAAATTGTGAGGTTCACCAATGCCCCTGCATACAGACGTGCATGATGGCCTGTAAACCTGAAGTGCCCATTGTAAGGAAGTGGGTCTATTGTAGTATAGCCCTTAGGCAGGGCAGCCAAAAATTGGGAGGCTCCACGTTGTCCCTGGATAGAGACGTGCATGATGGCCTGTAAACCTGAAGTGCCCATTGTAAGGAAGTGGGTCTATTGTAGTATAGCCCTTAGGCAGGGCAGCCAAAAATTGGGAGGCTCCACGTTGTCCCTGGATAGAGACGTGCATGATGGCCTGTAAACCTGAAGTGCCCATTGTAAGGAAGTGGGTCTATTGTAGTATAGCCCTTAGGCAGGGCAGCCAAAAATTGGGAGGCTCCACGTTGTCCCTGGATAGAGACGTGCATGATGACCTGTAAACCTGAAGTGCCCATTGTAAGGAAGTGGGTCTATTGTAGTATAGCCCTTAGGCAAGGCAGCCAAAAATTGGGAGGCTCCACGTTGTCCCTGGATAGAGACCTGTTAGGTTCTTAGTGCCTCCGTGCTTGCATTTAAAAACCGCACGTGTGTGCCTGTTGGTGGCAGCTTTCCGCTGCACTTGTGTGCGTTTTGCAAAAACTTGGATATAACGCACAAGTCTAGTGAATACACATCAGCACAGCATTGCAAAATGCGCAAGGGCGTTGTCAACGAACAAGGAAGTGGACGTGATGGTGGTGCAGGCAGAGACCGAGGTCGTGTGCAAGCTCTAATTTCGCCACAACAAAGGGCCACATCTACTCGCTCGCACGTCCTGTCCCAAATTCTTGGGGACCGCAGCAGTACACCGCTGTTGAACCAAGACCAGTGTCAACAGGTTGTTAGTTGGATAGCGGATAATGCTTCCAGTCAGATTGGCACCACCACATACACTCTGTCTTCCACACGGTCAAGTGTCAGTAGCCGTGATACTGCACCGCACATTTCAGAACCTGATCCTCCTTCCTACCACCAGGCCGAGTACACGTCCTCGGACATTACTGATCCCACACTTGGACACTCGGAAGAGCTGTTCACGTTTCAATTCGCACATTCTGGCCTCTCGCCAGCTCATGTTGAAGTGGGTCATCAGGAGATCGTATGTACAGATGCCCAAATATTTGAGCAGCCACGTTCTCACGAAGTTGGCAACGTGTCTCAACAAGGGGTGGACGATGATGAGACACAATTGTCAGGAAGTCAGGAGGAGGAGCAGGGTGCGGAAGAGGAAGACGACGTGGTGGATGATCCAGTAACTGACCCAACCTGGCAGGAGGATATGCAGAGCGAGGACAGCAGTGCACAGGGGGAGGGAGGCGTAGCATCCCAACAGGCAGTAAGAAGCACAATTATATAACGCACAAGTCTAGTGAATACACGTCAGCACAGCATTGCAAAATGCGCAAGGGCGTTGGCAAGGAACAAGGAAGTGGACGTGATGGTGGTGCAGGCAGAGGCCGAGGTCGTGGGCAAGCTCTAATTTCGCCACAACAGAGGGCCACATCTAGTCGCTCGCACGTCCTGTCCCAAATTCTTGGGGACCGCAGCAGTACACCGCTCTTGAACCAAGACCAGTGTCAACAGGTTGTTAGTTGGATAGCGGATAATGCTTCCAGTCAGATTGGCACCACCACAAACACTCTGTCTTCCACACGGTCAAGTGTCAGTAGCCGTGATACTGCACCGCACATTTCAGAACCTGATCCTCCTTCCTACCACCAGGCCGAGTACACGTCCACGGACATTACTGATCCCACACTTGGACACTCGGAAGAGCTGTTCGTTCACGTTTCCATTCACACATTCTGGCCTCTCGCCAGCTCCTGTTGAAGTGGGCCATGACGAGATTGTATGTACAGATGCCCAAATATTTGAGCAGCCACGTTCTCACGAAGTTGGCAACGTGTCTCAACAAGAGGTGGACGATGATGAGACACAATTGTCAGGAAGTCAGGAGGAGGAGCAGGGTGCGGAAGAGGAAGACGACGTGGTGGATGATCCAGTAACTGACCCAACCTGGCAGGAGGATATGCAGAGCGAGGACAGCAGTGCACAGGGGGAGGGAGGCGTAGCATCCCAACAGGCAGTAAGAAGCAGGGTGGTGGCCCCAGGCAGACGTCAGGCAACTGTTCCCCGGAACAACACGACACAAGGTGCCTGTACAAATGTTAGGTTTTCCCGAGTCTGGCAGTTTTTTAAGTTGGCTCCAGATGATTCTAAAAAGGCCATTTGCAACACCTGCCGTGCCAGCATCACCAGGGGTACCAAAACTAGCAGCCTGACCACCACCAGCATGATCAGGCACATGTCAGCCAAGCACCCGACTTTGTGGGATGTACAACAGAGTCGAGGAGCAGTGCTTGCTGATGTCACTGCTTCGTCTTCGCTTGTTGTGCATGCGAGCCAATCCCCTGTCCATGCTGCCCGAGAACAAGCCTCCTCCGGCCCTGCACCTGCAGTTGCCCACGCAGAAATAACACCATCATCAAGCACGTCCTTGTCCCAGCGCAGCGTTCAGTTATCCATTCAGCAAACCTTTGAACGCAGGCGCAAATACACTGCCAACGACCCACATGCCACACTTCTAAATGCTAACATTTCGCGACTGCTTGCGCTGGAAATGTTGCCTTTTAGGCTGGTTGAGACAGAAGCATTCCGCGACCTGATGGTGGCAGCTGTCCCACATTACTCGGTCCCCAGCCGCCACTATTTCTCCCGGTGTGCCGTCCCCGCATTGCTAACCACGTGTCACAAAACATCACACGTGCCCTGAACAACGCTGTTTCAGCCAAAGTCCACCTAACCACAGACACGTGGACAAGTGCATGTGGGCAAGGCCGCTACATCTCGTTGACGTCACACTGGGTTAATATTGTGGAAGCTGGGACCCAGTCTGAGCGAGGGACGGAACACGTCCTTCACACACCAAGTTTTGCAGGCCCTACCTCAGTCAGGGTTTCACCCACACTCTACAGCTCCGGAATGTCATGCTCCTCAGCCTCCTCCTCCTCCTGCGCATCCTCATCCACTTTACCCTACACACCAGTCCCAAGCTGGAAGTGTTGCGGGCGGAGGAGGGGACGCTGCGCTCTCCCACTGCTCGGGTCCGGCTGCCGCTGCTCTACGGCTGCTGCTGCTCGGTGGCTCGAGCGATGGCCAGATCCCGGGGACTCGAGCGGCGCTCATCGCCCGTGAGTGAAAAGGGGTCATTTGGGTTTTGGGGATATTGTCCGTGACGCCATCCACGGTTGTGGTGATTGTGTGGACACCACCGCTGCTCTGGACGGGGATCCCGGGAGCCTGTGACAGGGAGCAGCTTTGTTGTTATTTCTCCACGCCGTGGGTAGGGGGGTTGGTTGTCCCAGGGCCCGGTGATGGGGTAGAGATGGATGACAGGCGGGTTGCGGGGCCTGATGAGGTGCAAGGTCGCAGGGGCAGCGCTGTGCCGCACGGCACGGAGGTACTCACTCAGCCCAATGATGATGACACAGTTCACGGTAAAACAAGTGGCTGGATGGACGGGTCCCTCGGACGGCTGCGGTTGTTCCTCCCTGCAGGTTAGTGATGACTGTCTCTCCCTGCACCTAAGTTCAGTGTTGGTAGTGATGGTTTCCCACCGGTAACCCGCTCCCCAACCTGGATATGGGCCGGAGGAGCCCCTTTTGCCCACAGGCGCTGGCCCTGGGAGACGGTTGCCCTTGGCGGTGGCGGTGTCTCCCCTTCAAGGTTGGACGGTTGCCTTCTATCGTGACTTGGCTGTTTGGAAACCCTGAGGTCCCCTTCACTAACGGATTTGGCAAATTCACGGCGACACCAAGCCTTGCCGGGATCCGAAAGGCCCCTGCCAATGGTGCTAGCTTCTCTTTGTATACCGGTCCGGTACGGCCGGGTCAACACCCGTCCACGGTCCTTACGGCAGACTCCAATCGGCCTCCACTGCAGACGGTCACCACATCCTGCCAACCTTGCTGTCCTGTCCGGGCCACACACCCGGACCAACTTCAGGCTCTTTGCTCTCACTTTTCTCCTCTCTACTACTTTCCTCCTTCAACTTCCTTAGCTTAACTCTCACTGCCTGTTTTTTCCCTCCTCCTTGGTGGGTGGAGACCAACCGCCTGGCTCCACCCCATGGTGTGGACAACAGCCCCTGGGGAAGGCAACAAGGATTTTGTGTTTTGACTATGATATGCCTGCAGGGAGTGTGGGGTGTGTAAGTGTTGTGCTCTGTGGCCCCTGGCTTGTCCAGGGCGACACAGAAGCACTGCAGCACTGCCTCGGCGAAGCGGCAACAGGCTGTGCTGAAGCTAATCTGCATAGGTGACAAACCCCACAATGCAGAAGAGGTGTGGACAGCTCTGAAACAGCAGGCAGATCACTGGCTCACACCTCTGAACCTAAAGCCAGGAAAGGTCGTGTGTGACAATGGCCGGAACCTGGTGGCGGCTTTGAGGCGAGGCCAGCTGACACATGTTCCATGCGTGGCCCATGTGCTCAACCTCGTGGTTCAGCGGTTTCTAAAGTCATACCCAGAGCTGTCTGATCTGCTGGTAAAAGTTCGCCGCCTGTCTGCACATTTTCGAAAGTCACCTACTGCTTCAGCCGGCCTTGCTGGCTTTCAGCGCCATTTGCATCTTCCGGCTCACAGACTGGTGTGTGATGTCCCCACGCGTTGGAATTCAACTCTGCACATGTTGGTCAGGATATGTGAGCAGAAGAGGGCAGTTGTTGAGTACCTGCATCACCTAAGCCGTAGGGAAATGGGTCAAACTCCACACATAACACCTGAGGAGTGGAGATGGATGTCCGACCTATGTACCATCCGCCAAAACTTTGAGGACTCCACCAAGATGGTGAGCGGCGATGACGACATTATTAGCGTCACCATACCGCTTCTCTGTCTTCTAAAATGGTCTCTGCTCAAAAAACAACCATGATGCATTGCGGGCGGAGCGCGATGAGTTTGAGCAAGAAACAGTAGTGGGTGTGGGTGATAACACACAGCCCAGCCTCGTCTCATCACAACGTGCAGTGGAGGACTATGACGAGGAGGAGGATGAAGACATGGAGCAACTCTCTGGCCAAATTGAGGATATGACATGCAGTCATATCCTCGGTTCAGCGTGGCTGGCCAGAGGACAGGGTAGATGATGATGAGGAGGAGGAGGAGGAGGACAGCATGTTCAGTCATCGTGTTGGTCAGGATACTGAAGTGATGGCTGTTAAGAGTCTGGCACACATGGCTGACTTTATGGTAAGCTGCCTGTCTCGTGACCCTCGCGTTAAGAACATCTTGGCCGACAATCATTACTGGTTGGTAACACTGTTAGACCCACGCTACAAGGAGAACTTTATGTCTCTTATTCCCGAGGCGGAGAGGTCAGGAAAAATGCAGCAGTTCCAGAAGGCCATAGTCATGGAAGTAGGCAAAGCATTCCCCTCACAAAACGATAGCGGCATAGGTCAGGAATCAGTGGACAACCAAGGCGTACAGCCGAGAGGGGCACAAGTCCAATCCGCCAGAGGTAGGGGAACAGTCTTTAAGATGTGGGACAGTTTTCTCAGCCCCTCACATACCACAGCCCCTGAGGTGCGGGGTAGTGCCACAAGAAATCCTAAGTTTGCCCAGATGCTCAAGGAGTACCTTGCAGATCAAACAACTGTACTCTGACATTCCTCTGTGCCTTACAATTAATGGGTATCCAAGCTGGACACGTGGCATGAATTGGCTCTCTACGCCTTGGAAGTCCTGGCCTGCCCTGCCGCTAGCGTTTTGTCAGAGCGTGTTTTTAGTGCCGCAGGTGGAATCATTACAGATAAACGCACCTGCCTGTCAACTGTAAATGCTGACAGGCTGACTCTAATCAAGATGAACAAGGGTTGGATTGGGCCAGACTTCACCACACCACCAGCAAATGACAGCGGAATTTAAAGTTTGTAACGGGATTTTGCCATGTACCTCCACTCACCCATGGTAACACACTTCTGGACTTTGGCTAATCGCTGGACTGCTCCTCCTTCTCCTCATGCGCCATCATGATGACCGTTACAAGAGTTAGGCCTTTGTTTCAGGTATACCCCCAGTGGTAAATTTTTTCGCCCATTCTTTCAGAATGGGCATTACAACGACAGGAGACCCGCTCCTTTGCAATGGGAACAATGTTTTGAGGCCCTCATGCACATCTCTATCCAGGGACAATATGGAGCCTGACGCTGCCACTGACAGGCACACACATGCGGTTTTTAAATGCAAGCACGGACGCAATAAGAACCTAACAGGTTTTTAGGAGCGACAATTACTGAGAAGTCTGACACTATCAGCCACTGCTGACTGACGTGTATTATACACTACACTTGTGCGTTATATAATAGTTTGTGAAAAACGTGCACCTGTACGCTGCCACCGACAGGCACACACGTGCGGTTTTTAAATGCAAGCACGGACGCAATAAGAACCTAACAGGTTTTTAGGAGCGACAATTACTGAGAAGTCTGACACTATCAGCCACTGCTGACTGACGTGTATTATACACTACACTTGTGCGTTATATAATAGTTTGTGAAAAACGTGCACCTGTACGCTGCCACCGACAGGCACACACGTGCGGTTTTTAAATGCAAGCACGGACGCAATAAGAACCTAACAGGTTTTTAGGAGCGACAATTACTGAGAAGTCTGACACTATCAGCCACTGCTGACTGACGTGTATTATACACTACACTTGTGCGTTATATAATAGTTTGTGAAAAACGTGCACCTGTACGCTGCCACCGACAGGCACACACGTGCGGTTTTTAAATGCAAGCACGGACGCAATAAGAACCTAACAGGTTTTTAGGAGCGACAATTACTGAGAAGTCTGACACTATCAGCCACTGCTGACTGACGTGTATTATACACTACACTTGTGCGTTATATAATAGTTTGTGAAAAACGTGCACCTGTACGCTGCCACCGACAGGCACACACGTGCGGTTTTTAAATGCAAGCACGGACGCAATAAGAACCTAACAGGTTTTTAGGAGCGACAATTACTGAGAAGTCTGACACTATCAGCCACTGCTGACTGACGTGTATTATACACTACACTTGTGCGTTATATAATAGTTTGTGAAAAACGTGCACCTGTACGCTGCCACCGACAGGCACACACGTGCGGTTTTTAAATGCAAGCACGGACGCAATAAGAACCTAACAGGTTTTTAGGAGCGACAATTACTGAGAAGTCTGACACTATCAGCCACTGCTGACTGACGTGTATTATACACTACACTTGTGCGTTATATAATAGTTTGTGAAAAACGTGCACCTGTACGCTGCCACCGACAGGCACACACGTGCGGTTTTTAAATGCAAGCATGGACGCAATAAGAACCTAACAGGTTTTTAGGAGCGACAATTACTGAGAAGTCTGACACTATCAGCCACTGCTGACTGACGTGTATTATACACTACACTTGTGCGTTATATAATAGTTTGTGAAAAACGTGCACCTGTACGCTGCCACCGACAGGCACACACGTGCGGTTTTTAAATGCAAGCACGGACGCAATAAGAACCTAACAGGTTTTTAGGAGCGACAATTACTGAGAAATCTGACACTATCAGCCACTGCTGACTGACGTGTATTATACACTACACTTGTGCGTTATATAATAGTTTGTGAAAAACGTGCACCTGTACGCTGCCACCGACAGGCACACACGTGCGGTTTTTAAATGCAAGCACGGACGCAATAAGAACCTAACAGGTTTTTAGGAGCGACAATTACTGAGAAGTCTGACACTATCAGCCACTGCTGACTGACGTGTATTATACACTACACTTGTGCGTTATATAATAGTTTGTGAAAAACGTGCACCTGTACGCTGCCACCGACAGGCACACACGTGCGGTTTTTAAATGCAAGCACGGACGCAATAAGAACCTAACAGGTTTTTAGGAGCGACAATTACTGAGAAGTCTGACACTATCAGCCACTGCTGACTGACGTGTATTATACACTACACTTGTGCGTTATATAATAGTTTGTGAAAAACGTGCACCTGTACGCTGCCACCGACAGGCACACACGTGCGGTTTTTAAATGCAAGCACGGACGCAATAAGAACCTAACAGGTTTTTAGGAGCGACAATTACTGAGAAGTCTGACACTATCAGCCACTGCTGACTGACGTGTATTATACACTACACTTGTGCGTTATATAATAGTTTGTGAAAAACGTGCACCTGTATGCTGCCACCGACAGGCACACACGTGCGGTTTTTAAATGCAAGCACGGACGCAATAAGAACCTAACAGGTTTTTAGGAGCGACAATTACTGAGAAGTCTGACACTATCAGCCACTGCTGACTGACGTGTATTATACACTACACTTGTGCGTTATATAATAGTTTGTGAAAAACTTGCACCTGTACGCTGCCACCGACAGGCACACACGTGCGGTTTTTAAATGCAAGCACGGACGCAATAAGAACCTAACAGGTTTTTAGGAGCGACAATTACTGAGAAGTCTGACACTATCAGACACTGCTGACTGACGTGTATTATTCACTAGACTTGTGCGTTATATAATAGTTTGTGAAAAACGTGCACCTGTACGCTGCCACCGACAGGCACACACGTGCGGTTTTTAAATGCAAGCACGGACGCAATAAGAACCTAACAGGTTTTTAGGAGCGACAATTACTGAGAAGCAGGGCCGGCTCCAGGTTTTTGTGGGCCCCGGGCGGAAGAGTCCCAGTGGGCCCCATCCACACACAGACACCGATACGAACATATACATATTTAAAGACAAACTCACAAAAATACATATAAACAGACAAATATATACAGTCATATACACTTACAGACACACACACACACACACACACACAAGTCTGCTGCATACAGACAGACACACACACACACAACTCTGCTACATACAGACAAACACATACAACTCTGCTACATACAAACACATACAGCTCTGCTACATACAGACAAACACATACAACTCTGCTACATACAGACAAACACATACAACTCTGCTACATACAGACAAACACATACAACTCTGCTACATACAGACAAACACATACAACTCTGCTACATACAGACAAACACACACAACTCTGCTACATACAGACAAACACATACAACTCTGCTACATACAGACAAACACATACAACTCTGCTACATACAGACAAACACATACAACTCTGCTACATACAGACAAACACATACAACTCTGCTACATACAGACAAACACATACAACTCTGCTACATACAGACAAACACATACAACTCTGCTACATACAGACAAACACATACAACTCTGCTACATACAAACACATACAACTCTGCTACATTCAGACAAATGCACACAACTCTGCTACATTCAGACAAACACAACTCTGCTACATACAGACAAACACATACAACTCTGCTACATACAGACAAACACATACAACTCTGCTACATACAGACAAACACATACAACTCTGCTACATACAGACAAACACATACAACTCTGCTACATACAGACAAACACATACAACTCTGCTACATACAAACACATACAACTCTGCTACATTCAGACAAATGCACACAACTCTGCTACATTCAGACAAACACAACTCTGCTACATACAGACAAACACATACAACTCTGCTACATACAGACAAACACATACAACTCTGCTACATACAGACAAACACATACAACTCTGCTACATACAGAAAAACACATACAACTCTGCTACATACAGACAAACACATACAACTCTGCTACATACAGACAAACACACACAACTCTGCTACATACAGACAAACACATACAACTCTGCTACATACAAACACATACAACTCTGCTACATACAGACAAACACATACAACTCTGCTACATACAGACAAACACACAACTCTGCTACATACAGACAAACACATACAACTCTGCTACATACAGACAAACACATACAACTCTGCTACATACAGACAAACACACACAACTCTGCTACATACAGACAAACACATACAACTCTGCTACATACAGACAAACACATACAACTCTGCTACATACAGACAAACACATACAACTCTGCTACATACAGACAAACACATACAACTCTGCTACATACAAACACATACAACTCTGCTACATACAGACAAACACATACAACTCTGCTACATACAAACACATACAGCTCTGCTACATTCAGACAAATGCACACAACTCTGCTACATTCAGACAAACACAACTCTGCTACATACAGACAAACACATACAACTCTGCTACATACAGACAAACACATACAACTCTGCTACATACAGACAAACACATACAACTCTGCTACATACAGACAAACACATACAACTCTGCTACATTCAGACAAACACAACTCTGCTACATACAGACAAACACATACAACTCTGCTACATACAGACAAACACACACAACTCTGCTACATACAGACAAACACATACAACTCTGCTACATACAGACAAACACATACAACTCTGCTACATTCAGACAAATGCACACAACTCTGCTGCTCTGTGGGGCCCACACCCGCGGCTCGGCGGGTACAGCACCCGCGGCACTGGCAGCACCCGCGGCTCGGCAGGGCCCACACCCGCGGCTCGGCAGGGCCCACACCCGCGGCTCGGCGGGGCCCACACCCGCGGAATCGGCGGGTGGGGGCATTGGCAGGGGCCAGGGCATACATCCAGGGGGTAGAAGCAGCTCACCGGGGCCTATAATGGGGAGGCGGGGAGGGCACTTACCCAATTAGGTCACGGTGGAGAGGGGGCCCACACAGCGCCGGACAGAAGCTCGCCTCCTTCATCTGTGGGACTGAGAAGGCGGTAGCTCCGCCCACAGGTGAAATTCAAACGAGGATGTCTGCGCGCCTTAAAGTGACGGCGCCGCAGATTGCTGCCGAGGACTGCGGTCCCCGGAACTCGGCCGGGGACCGCAGAACTGTAAAGGCGAGTGGGCCCCGGCCAAGGGACAGGAGAACTGACGAGGCCGAGTGGGTCCCCCCGGCTCTCCAGGGCCCCGGCATTTGCCCGGGTTTGCCGGGTGCTGACGCCGGCCCTGCTGAGAAGTCTGACACTATCAGCCACTGCTGACTGACGTGTATTATACACTACACTTGTGCGTTATATAATAGTTTGTGAAAAACGTGCACCTGTACGCTGCCACCGACAGGCACACACGTGCGGTTTTTAAATGCAAGCACGGACGCAATAAGAACCTAACAGGTTTTTAGGAGCGACAATTTCTGAGAAGTCTGACACTATCAGCCACTGCTGACTGACGTGTATTATACACTACACTTGTGCGTTATATAATAGTTTGTGAAAAACGTGCACCTGTACGCTGCCACCGACAGGCACACACGTGCGGTTTTTAAATGCAAGCACGGACGCAATAAGAACCTAACAGGTTTTTAGGAGCGACAATTACTGAGAAGTCTGACACTATAAGCCACTGCTGACTGACGTGTATTATACACTACACTTGTGCGTTATATAATAGTTTGTGAAAAACGTGCACCTGTACGCTGCCACCGACAGGCACACACGTGCGGTTTTTAAATGCAAGCACGGACGCAATAAGAACCTAACAGGTTTTTAGGAGCGACAATTACTGAGAAGTCTGACACTATCAGCCACTGCTGACTGACGTGTATTATACACTACACTTGTGCGTTATATAATAGTTTGTGAAAAACGTGCACCTGTACGCTGCCACCGACAGGCACACACGTGCGGTTTTTAAATGCAAGCACGGACGCAATAAGAACCTAACAGGTTTTTAGGAGCGACAATTACTGAGAAGTCTGACACTATCTGGACTGTTTTAGACTGTATACACCAGCCCCAGATATGATGAAGGCTGGTATACGGTCACCACTAGGAATGGCTATATACCCTGCCTGCCTGCCTGCCTGCCTGTATACTGCTACAATAGTCCTGACAAGGACTCTTTTGGTCACTAGCCTGTATTCCAACCTGGCTATACCCTGCCTGTATACAGCAACAATAGTCCTGAGAAGGACTCTGCTACTGTACTCCGATCTGGCTATACCCTGCCTGCCTGTATACAACTAGAATAGTCCTGAGAAGGACTTTTGGTCATACTGTTTGCAGCCCTGCTACGGAAATAGCTATAAAGGGCCGCAAACCTTTCCCTGAAGCAGCGACACTCTCCCTGCACTGACTGTCTGGATAGCTGTGAGCAGAGCACAGCGCGCCGGCCGGTATAAAGGCTCGGTCACGCTGTGCAGGCCGGCCAATCACTGCAATTCCACAACTAACAGGGCTGTGGCATTGCAGTGGTCTGCCAGCCAATCCCTGCATGAGGGCTGGCTCTCAAAAGAGCGCCAACATGCAGAAATGAAGACCACGAGTACAGCACGAGTATCGCGAGATTACTCGGTCCCCGCCGAGTAGACCGAGTACAGTGATACTCGTGCGAGTACCGAGTAGTAACAAGCATGCTCGCTCATCACTAGTGATGATGACTACTGGCTTGTCACACTATTAGATTCGCGGTACAAGTCCAAATTTTGTGACATAATTCCAGCCATAGAAAGGGACGCACGTATGCAGGAGTATCAGCAGAAGCTGTTACTCGATCTTAGCTCGGCTTTTCCACCAAACAACCGTGCAGGTGCAGGGAGTGATTCTCCCAGTTGTAACTTGCCAAACATGGGACGGTCTCGTCATCTTCAACAGTCTACCCGTACCAGTAGGACCGTATCTGGTGCTGGTAACAGCAATTTTATGGAATCTTTTCATAATTTTTTTAGACCCTCTTTTGCAAGGCCACCAGAGACAACAAGTCTGACACATAGTCAACGGCTGGAGAGGATGATACAGGAGTATCTCCAAATGAACATCGATGCCATGACTTTGCAAATGGAGCCTTGCTCCTTTTGGGCTTCAAATCTAGAAAAATGGCCAGAGCTCTCCAGTTACGCCTTGGAGATTTTGTCGTGTCCAGCTGCCAGCGTTGTCTCTGAACGTGTCTTCAGTGCTGCTGGGTGTGTGCTGACAGATAAGCGCACGCGTCTGTCCAGTGACAATGTGGACAGACTGACGTTCATCAAAATGAACAAGTCATGGATCCAGAAGGAATTTACTACCCCTGTGTCATCCTGGGGAGAGTAAATGCTTGTGGATTTGGAATGTGCTTGATGCAAATCAAAACATCCTGTTTGCAACTAGGGCACAAGTGCTGCCACTGAAGGGGTGGGTGTATGTGGGGCCCAATTTTTTGAAAAAAGGGAGACTCCGCTTGGAGTAACCCTTGCTTACATTGTTTTTAAAAAGAGCCAAGATGAACAAGTCATGGTTCAGCAAAGACTTTATCTACCTACTCCAGAGTCATCCTGGGGATGGTTAATTATGGCGTATTTTTGAATGTGCTTGATGCAAATCTAGCTGTGAAGTGTACAACTGGGGCACAACTGCTGCCACTGAAAGGGGTGGGTGTGTGTGGGGCCCAATTTTTGGAAAAAAGGGAGACTCCGCTTGGAGTAACCCTTGCTTGCTGTGTTTTTTAAAAGGAGCCAAATGAACAGAGCTGGGATCAGGAAAGACTTTGCTACCTACCCCGGTGTCATCCTGGGGACGGTTAATTATGGCGTATTTTTGAATGTGCTTGATGCAAATCTAGCTGTGAAGTGTACAACTGGGGCACAACTGCTGCCACTGAAGGGGTGGGTGTGTGTAGGGCCCAATTTTTGGAAAAAAGGGAGACTCCGCTTGGAGTAACCCTTGCTTGCTGTGTTTTTTAAAAGGAGCCAAAAGAACAGAGCTGGGATCAGGAAAGACTTTGCTACCTACCCCGGTGTCATCCTGGGGACGGTTAATTATGGTGTATTTTTGAATGTGCTTGATGCAAATCTAGCTGTGAAGTGTACAACTGGGGCACAACTGCTGCCACTGAAGGGGTGGGTGTGTGTGGGGCCCAATTTTTGGAAAAAAGGGAGACTCCGCTTGGAGTAACCCTTGCTTGCTGTGTTTTTTAAAAGGAGCCAAGATGAACAGAGCTGGGATCAGGAAAGACTTTGCTACCTACCCCGGTGTCATCCTGGGGACGGTTAATTATGGCGTATTTTTGAATGTGCTTGATGCAAATCTAGCTGTGAAGTGTACAACTGGGGCACAAGTGCTGCCACTGAAGGGGTGGGTGTGTGTGGGGCCCAATTTTTGGAAAAAAGGGAGACTCCGCTTGGAGTAACCCTTGCTTACATTGTTTTTAAAAAGAGCCAAGATGAACAAGTCATGGTTCAGCAAAGACTTTATCTACCTACTCCGGTGTCATCCTGGGGACGGTTAATTATGGCGTATTTTTGAATGTGCTTGATGCAAATCTAGCTGTGAAGTGTACAACTGGGGCACAACTGCTGCCACTGAAGGGGTGGGTGTGTGTGTGGCCCAATTTTTGGAAAAAAGGGAGACTCCGCTTGGAGTAACCCTTGCTTGCTGTGTTTTTTAAAAGGAGCCAAGATGAACAAGT
Source organism: Anomaloglossus baeobatrachus (assembly GCF_048569485.1). Lineage (NCBI taxonomy): Eukaryota > Metazoa > Chordata > Amphibia > Anura > Aromobatidae > Anomaloglossus > Anomaloglossus baeobatrachus. Next base: position 264 of record NW_027444531.1, on the reverse strand, counting down.
CATGGTTCAGCAAAGACTTTGCTACCTACCCCGGTGTCATCCTGGGGACAGGTAAGAATGGCGTATTTTTGAATGTGCTTGATGCAAACCTAGCTGTGAATTGTACAACTGGGGCACAACTGCTGCCACTGAAGGGGTGGGTGTGTGTGGGGCCCAATTTTTGGAAAAAAGGGAGACTCCGCTTGGAGTAACCTTGCGGTGTTTTACATGATTTTAGAAGGGCGTGCCATGCCTATATCTGTGTCTCCTCCTCTTTTTCCTTGT